>NC_079377.1:4340000-4550000 GCF_021018895.1 Seriola aureovittata
GTGTGTGTGTGTGTGTGTGTGTGTGCGTGCACTGTGTTTACCCATGGCAGTAAATAAGCCAACCTGCAGAACACGCAGGGGACTGATGTTCCAGCTGGAACCCTCCACAAATAGGCCTAAATGGATGAGGGAAAATGGGAACAATTCCAAATAAGCCCCATGGGGACATGAAGCAAAAACCTTTTAAAACATCTTCCAGGCTTGGAGCTGAGCCGTCCCACAGCATCAGAACTTTGTGTATTTATTTCCCTTCTCTCTTTAGTAAAATCAGCTTGCTTCCTGACCCCCTGCATCCCAGAGAGGCGATGCATCCATGATCTCATTTCCAAAACCATTAACAGACATTCCTTTGAGGAGCGCTACACTGATCTCAACTCTCCTTCCGCCGTATCCTGGGATGAACCCCAGCATGCTGAATATACAGTAGAAAGAGAGACGTGGGAGTATTTGAACCTCTCACTTATAATAGATAATGGGAAGTTGACAGCTCGCAGTGTTCAGTTCGCTGTATAAACACAGGAGAGCAGAGATCAACCCCTGGCCTTTTTAGGAATAGATGCCTCAGTGCAGGGAGGAGAGTGGTGCAGGAGCTCTGGGACAGCCTGCAGTGCTCGGGCCAAGACAAACAGGAAAATAAGAAGAGACTTTATCAGCCAAACTCCTGTAAAAATGCAATTTACCTAAATGCAATCCTTATAATCTGAGAACACTTTAGATGTCCACGCTTCACTAAAAGACTCAATTTGGCCAAACTCTATGGAAAAAACAAATGGATATGAAGTTAAAGTGGGGAGCTCAAAGTTCAGCAGATAGTGGGATAAACTGAGAGGATCAAAGGTCATGTGTGTTTAACTGAAGCTTTGAGCTTAAACCTCACATTCTCCACCAGGGTCTCTTAGTGAATGACCCACGGTGACCCACTCCCATAGGTGCTAGTGACAGTCCTCCTGAGCTCAGACGTCTTCCGATCGTCTGCACAAGCAGCAAATTCTCAGAACTGACAAACCCTGAAAAAGTTCAGGTGGTATCTATTCTCTAAAATGATTCATCCAGGTGGGAGGAAATCACATCCAGTGAAACATCCTCTCAGCTCACACCTGTGTGATTATCGAAAAGCAGGAATACGCAGCGAACACCAGATGATTTACCATATTTACATCGGTCTCCTCCACAACTACATGACACTCACACACACACACAGATACATAAATCTACAGCTGAATGACTAAAATACTTTTCCGAACGGCCGCGATCGTCCGCAGCATCACTGTGGATCTGGGGAGATGCATTACCTCCTCGATGATGTGAGTCCTTCGTCCACGTTCATCAGGTCCCTCTGAAGCCCCCTGAGACGTCTGGCTGAGCCATGAGGGTCTCATCTAGCAGGGGACGGTCCCAGCTTTGACCTTGACCCTCGCTATGTAGGAGGTCTGTTTGTTTTTGACAACAGCCGTGCCCAGATGGACCTGTCACCACATGCCACCTGGGAATGTGGCACCCACTCAACAACTGCGCAGGCTACCATATGAAATCCTCCTCCAGCAGGACGAGAGACAGACAGACAGACAGACAGACCGCAGGGGGGCGGCTGGAATCCGCTACTGGATGACTCAGCCGTCCATGAGCTCTTAATACCTCGGTCGACATGATGACTGTATGTTAATGTGTGATGGAATCTATGATTCAGAAACCTTTAAAAAGTGATTACAACTGTAAGACAGCAGGACCCGGATCAAATATCAAATACCATTTTATCAGTCCATAAAGATATTTAATTTAAAATGACATAAAAGAGAAACAAACACAAAATCCTGAATGTTTCTGTGAATGTTTTTTTTCCTGATTAAATGAATGAAACAATTATTTGATCATGAGTTAAACTTGATTATTGGGGAAAACGTGTTTATTCCATTTGAAGAGGATCAATATTACTCTCATGTCTGTGTATTAACTGTGGAGCTGGAACCAGGTGTTGAGTAAAAACCTGGAACCAGGGGGACACAGCAAGTCTGGCTTTCATGAAAGGACTCACATGAACTTGGTGTTTGTTTGTGTTCAAATTAAACAAACCAGATAGTCGGTAGTTATACTGTTAAACAGTGATTAGAGTGGTATCAGTCTTCTAACTCTTGGAAAGAAAGTGAATATGTGTATTTCCCAACCTATTCTTTAAATAATATTTTAGTGAAACATTAGCTTCAGTGCTAAAATATATGTTGTTTTGAGGAGTGATACCAATGCTTTAATATAAAAGCTAATATTTGATCTGTAAATCAAAGTTAATTCCACATAGAATTTTTTTCCCACAGATTTTCCCCTCAGATGAAGCCCAGATAAAAGCTGTGCGAATCATAGGGGAAGTGGAAAGCTTGTTACTTATTTAGAAGCAATAATTTACAAGAAACATTATTGAAACATTAGATTAAGATGTTCAAAGGAAGGCTGCTTTCATGCGTCTCTGGTCAGGGAAAAACTTTCAGCTGTGGGGAAAATAAACTGAATGGTATCCAACAAATTCATCCAACTGTAGTAAATACAACGAATTTTCATGAAAATCTATTTATTTATTTTTCCTAAATGGTTTCATAATTGTATTCTCTACTGGCAGCAACACTCACTCCATCTGAATCAGGCTCCAGATTCTGTCTGTCTGAGCACTAAACAAAGGCGGGGTTGGTACCAAGTTGAACTGTGATGTATTTCACGCAGGGGGTCCATGCTATGTTAACACAAAAGAGCTCTCATCACACGCTCAGCTGTACTGTGGTGGGAGAGAAAGGGCCGTTACGTAACACTGTTTGACTTCTGCTTTGTCAACAAATGGCAGAGAGGGGAGAAGCTATCCAGCGCTGTGCGTGGATCCCACCAAACAGCTCCAAACATGGCTCGAAAGGGCCGCTCCGGAGCAGCGGCTTATCCTCCCCTAATTGAGAAGAGACCCCCACCTACCACCCTCCACCCTCCCAACTCTCTTCCATAAACAGCTTCCACACTGGACAGCAGCCTGGGATTCTACACATTCCTCAACACAGCTATTTGAAGTTCATTTCAAACAACTGCAGCATAAAAGGAAATGTATGTAACTTACACACTGCAGTCATTACAGGCCTCCGAGCAGGATTATTCATCCATGTTGATAATGGATGGAGCTTAAGACTAGACTATATGAACACTGCTTCTATGCCTTTGATGCTTTGAACATCACCTAATGAAATATGACATTAACAAAGAGACTTAACGGGGTTATTGTCATCTTATGGTATCAATGTGATATTTTGAGGATGTTTAGTGATTTTAGGAATAAAATGTCCTTATTTTGAGGAAAAAACAAAAGCTCCCTTCGCACCAAGCCAATGAAAGATGTGTCCCTTGGAGAGGCCTGCAGCTTGTCAGCGTGTCCATGTGAAGTCCTGACAGTTACTGGACGTGACCATGGCCAGATCCCCGGGACAGGGAACACTTGGCTGGCACGTGTGAAGGTCCTGAGGAAGGCTGCAGCTGGCTGCATGGACCAAACCGCCTGTTAGAGACACTGTGTTAGAGAGCCAGGCTGCATCTAACGGGTCTGCTAGGCTTTTAGAGCCAGTGTAATAAGAATGTCTGTGAGCTGACAGTTTACCCAGGGTGATACATCTTCACAGCGAGGGCTCCAGGCTGCACTCCAAGAGCTTGGATCACAGGGCCGGACTGAGGATAAACATTAAACCGAATATTCTAGTAGCTTTGCAGCGTCTCCTCAGGGGGCTCTTAGAGAGTTTACTTTTGTAGGCGCTGAGTGAAAAGTTCAAAATAAAAAAAGCTCATGAGCAAATAAGGAGATACAGTCAGTGACATAACTGAAAAAACCCCAACCACCACAATATAATGATAAATTATTGAGATAATATAGTGGCTTTTAATGTGGCAATATGACTAAAAGCCACAGATGATGTTCATTTTAATGTCATCACTAGTTAATGAGCTCAGCTGTGCACAGGAGATTCCTCCTGGCTTAGATAACAGGGCGGACTGCACATTAGGTGAGCTGCAATGACAACTCAAATCATTGTCTGAGAGAGTGCTGAAAGTGTTTCCTCGTCTCCGCTGGATATTTTGACTCCAGCGTGGATTGGAGGCTCTGACTGTGTTCCCTAATATAACTCTCTGAGCGCCTATGTGACAGGACTACTTGATAATTGAGTCATAGGATATGGCGGCTAAACGTGAATATAAACAGCGATGTGATAATCCAGCAATTCTAAGTGCTATGAAGGTATCCTCGTGTGAAATGAGCGTGCAGCAGGACTCCAGCGGGTCCCCATCATCTGTCTATTTCAGGAATGCCGGGCCCGGTCTGACTCGTCTCGTCACACCCAGACACAAACACAACAGGCAGCTCCATCAATAACAGCCTGGCTCCATAGGTGGCAGCACAGATATCACATTATCCTTGCTGTTTATTACATTTTGTAGTGAGTGATTTATAAACCTGCGGTGCATCAGTGTCACCTACTAATACTGGTTTGGTTTGTGTGATGATGAGTAAGGACATCTGCCGGTTCTTATTAAGATATCTGCCAACAACTGCCATGATGCTGTTATTTTCCATCAGTTGCTTACATATAAGAAGGGTGGAGGTGTGGTGGTGGTGGTGGGTATGGAGGGGAGGGGATTGGCTGCTTAAATCCATCACCAGAGCATAAATTGTCTTTTCTCTGCCTTGTTTACATGCGTCTATGATCAGGGGGCTTCTTTGTGCCACGGACCTTGAAAAGCTGAAGCACAACACTTCACTTCACCATCCACTTCAACCAATGGCAGCAGATGGAGAAAGATGACAGGGGTGGGTGGGAGGAGGGGGTTGCTAAGCAACCTGTTGTAACATTAACATGGAGTGAAAACAGAAACCTGGTGTCTGGCTGAAACATCCGGCCCGATCCAAAGCCATCCCTTATTCACAGTAAAGACAAGGCTGTTTTCGACCATGTGTCCATGTGGTGCTAATATCCAGCTTCACTACGCATTTGTCATGAACCCAGACTAATGAATAAGGCTGATTTTAAGGAAAATACCACAGCAAAGAGAAGAATATCATTAGATTATTTTGCTATTGTCCAGTTTAACTTTGAATTACCTTCAAACCTAAAATGAAAAATTTCTAATCATTAGTTTAAAGGTCCCATATAGTATAAAAAGGTATTTGTCCATGTGTTGTTTGATTATAAAGCAGGTCTAGGTTCTATATTAATACTGTGAAAGTATCAAAGCCTCAGTCCACAGAGAAATGCACACAGCCTGTATTCAGAAACTGAGCATTAAAACCATCCGTCAGGACTTCTGTAACTTTGTGATGTCACAACATTTGGTTTCTCTGAGTGTTTTCCTGAAATCTGCTATATTTTTATTCAATGACAAAAACAGTCAACCAATCAGAAGAGAGGATCAGAGCCTCCTATCATCTGATTGGCTCAATGACCTGTTGTTACTAGAGCTCCAGAGATAAGCCTGAGAGAGGAGATGTAAAACTAGATTGAGATGGTTTTTGGTTCTAAAAATCACAAATATATCTTCTTATGGATCAACACTTCCAATAAAACACTGGAAAAATGGAAAATATGGAGTTTTAATCTCATTCTGCACACATGGGCACAGCTGGCCTTCACTTCATGTGTCAAAGTAACAGGTGAAAGATGCACCTATTTAGCAAAACAAGTGAATTCTAATAACCTGTGGGTCAATTTCACTTGCCTCACCATATTGTAACTAGCTCATAATTTATAATACTTTGTGTCAGATTTCCAAACCAGACTGAGATCATCTTGGAAAAACAGGACTGGGTGATCTGGACGCCAGCTGGCTTTGACAAATCTTTGAAATTCAGTTTGGAGATGAATGTCTCTGAGGGTCGCTCCTATCAAATCTAAGGGATCTGTGTAACGTGATTCTGAACAAGCTTCATAAAACATTAACAACTATGCTGGGTTCATACCAACATGTCCCATCCTCACTCTACGGGTTTCTGTTGTCATGTCAAGCTTAAAAGACTGAAATACAACACTTTGACCTTGATTTATTCTGTCTTTGAAAAAGCAAGAACTAGCTGTTTCTGGCTTATAAAAGCAAGCGCCAAATTTCACATTTGGTTTTAATATTTTTTTTGTAAAGCAGCACACTGCACCCTGAAATCCTGCCGAGACATATTAAAACACCTCAAAACATCCCTGTTCTGGATATGTATAATAATCCAGAAAGAAACTCTTCCTTGAAAAAACAAATTACCATCAAATTTTTAGCCTGAGTGGCCAATATTTTGCACTGAGTCTAAACTAAAATAAAGTACAACCTTCTCTGAAAGACAAATGTACTATAGTAACCTGGATACATAAATATGCTGAACAAAAAAACCTACTATGCATAGTTCATATCTGACTTGCTTTAATTACACAACAATATGTGCAAAAGGTCATAGGGGCTTGGCTGCTCTTTGAACGACTTGATTGGAGAAATGGCTCGCGGCTGAGCCCCTGGGCACCAAACATACGACTGATGTATCTGCTCCGTTTGCACACACAAACCTGTCACTATCGCTGTGCAAACATCTACAACTCCTGTGCTCACAAGCTGTAAACCAGGAGCCTGCTTCACACGATGCTCAACTACTCCTGAGTCAATACTCCTGGGAGCCTGAAAAACTTGCTTTCCAGAGGCAGCAGGGAGCAGAGCGGGCCTGTGTTGTTTCACTCAATGACAACACACTTAAGTTAATTATAATAATACTAACTCTTTGAGGCTTTGGCACGCACACACACACACGCACACAAAGTCCTTTAACATGTAGGAAGCTAATGGATGTCCTGTTCTCTCTGAGTAAACAATGTCCAGATACAGTATCTCTGTTAACTGTGTCCAGTACAACTATGAGATAAGAGTGAGATATTCTGAAATGAGCCGTCCACATCACAAAACACTTCAACAGGTAGTTTTGAGAAAATCAGTCTGACTACTTTGCCTCTGTCCTTGAAGCAGTTTGATTAATTATTTGTGCTAGGGTTAATATTTTATCAAGCTCGTGTAGCGTCATGTTACGCAGATCCGTTGGAGTAAAAAAGAGGTAGTCATTGTAGTAATATTATGAATGAAAACACAAACAGAGACGAATACATCCACTGAGTTTTAGAGGAAAATGACATAACTCACTGATGGTGGAGCAACTCATTTTGCAAAGATGGTGGATTTATTTTTTTTTTCCTACTGGGATGTAATGGCGTCCATGAACTGAACTTTTTACATCCATGGAACTTTAGAATTACTCTTATCGTATGTTTTTTTGTAATGTGGTTTTTTTTACCCTTGGTTACAATTTAGCTCAAAATAATCAATGTTTTTCTATATATGTGTTATTGATACATCATATAAAAGTCAATATAAATGTGTAGAACGTGTCACTTAACTTTGGAAATCTTTTAAATGTCCATCTACTTCAAAGCACTTTGAAGTAGAACAACATGCACATCCACACTCCACACTTGTGCTGTGAGGCAGTTGTTCACGCCACATGCTGTTTATTATGAGGCCTCATGCAGACCTGTTTGTCAGACTAGAACATGAAGTTTAATATTCAGGTCCACTGTGTCACTAACTGCAGAGAAGATTCACACTGTTACTATTACACAGTAACCGCTCAGTCAGTCACAGTCAGAGAAGCCACTGGGATAAGAGACTGTACTGAAACATCCCTTTGAAATAACAATAAATTACACTTCAGGACACAGCAGTGAGATTCCTGTGTGTAACAGCTGCTAATGCACCTCACTGACTGTTACACTACTTATACATCCACTGCCTTTTCACCTTCAATATGATCTAATCAAACGTGCCAAAGGCTACAGTCTAATCTGACAACACTGTGCTGAAAATGACAGTGAAATACCGGTCAGTAAACTATTCCCAACACCTCCATGCCGCATAATATGCATTCCATTAAGAGCATGGTCCTGATGTCACAGCCTTATTGTATGCATGTGCAGTGTCTGCTCTATATGACTCACAGTGACAACCGCTAATAGTAACGCTTCACTGCCGCCTGCCAACTCACAGAAACAACCGCACCAGAAAGGATTTATCAGTCATTAATAAAATGATAGCAGGCAGAATTCAGTGAGGACGCTTTTAACTCCATGACTTTTTTTTTTTTTTTTGGGGGGGGGGTTTCTCCTAGGCATTCAGCTTCAGAGTGCGGCACCCATGGCGGGTCGCATTTCCACTGTATGGCTCTGTCTTTACTGCAGTAACTGTCCCAAAGCCAGAGCGCCCATCTGCTGAGATGCAAAATCAAAAAATCGACCGACTCAGAGAAGCTTTTATATTTGATGCAGTCTGCCGGGTTGATACAGCAAAGACTGGGTGATTCATGAGAAATACATTACACAGCACAGTGGTGCTGGTTTTGCATAATGCGATAATAACACAAAGTCAGCTGTTACGGTGCCAAGCAAAAAAATAAATAAATAAATAAAAGAAAGAGAGGAGGGCATGAATAATAATAACAAAGAAACAAATAAAAAGCATTACAGAGCCGCAGCAGCCGCGGCATGCTGCAGGGACATGCTCACCTCTGTGTGATGGTAATCCAGTGTTGTACTCGCTGCTGCAGACACACTTCACTGAGCTCTGTGCGACCGACGGCTTCTCTCCACCAGCGTCCTGTCAGCGCTGCTCACCGGCACCATCTGCGTCAACGTCGCCGCACAACACAACCACCGAGCACCGGGGGCCGGGCCGCTGTCCCTTCGCAATAAAAGCCGTGCAGGTCTCAACCAACTGCTGGGGGGGGGGGGGGGCGGCTAAATGCTAAATGCTCTACTATATTGTTTGGTGCAGGGGAGGGCGCATAGCCTTCAGTTGGAGTTTTTAGCTAAAATCAACTCTCAAATCAATCAATAGCAGTGGGAAACAGTCGATATAGGGAGAACATAACCAAAACAGTGAAATTGGGGTCCTAAAACCAAATCAGTGAGCTGAAAGATAATAAAATGCTCCATAAACTTGTGAAGGAGGAGTTTTTATATTTGACTAACTGTTGACATACGGAAGAAAAAAAAAAAAAAACAGCTTCTACGTGACAACACAGAAGAAGGCTACTTATAACTTTGGATTTCCTAGTGAAGGTCTAAATAGATTCATTGAAATTCTGTTTTGAATTAAATAATGACCAAAGGTACAACAATGTGAATGAGCCTGACCAATAAGTCTGTATAATATGTCTCAGACAATTTCTTATGATTAAAATGTATTCACTGAAGGATTTCTACAGTTGCAACATCACACATCTGTGTCACTCACTCACTGGCAAACTGTGACATAAACAGGACTAGAGATAATAAAACAACTTCTACATTAAATGCATGGTTTTCTCTGCTTTGACTGTATTACACTTTTTGAACACATTGTCTTTATCAGGTGATTTTATGTAGTAAAGTCTGCATAGGATCATAAGACACTGATATATGAACAGAATCAAAAATAAACAAACATTTTTGTAATTATCTTACTATAGATGTCTTCAGAAATATATTCTTTTTGTTTTGCACCTTGATGTAGTGTTTATCAGTAAAGATTGTACTTTGAAAGTCTTGACCAGAAGTCCTAGCTGGCTTCACTGTATCTGACTTTGTGAATGTCTCTCATCAGAGATCTTCAGAGAGGACAGGTGCAGCCAGGGTTCCTTTATATTAATACAAATTAAATACTTTGTGATTTGTTCAAACTTCGGCATGCTTAATGAGATCAAATCAACTTGAAAAAAGTTTTCACATGCAATACGTGATAAAAAATGTGTGAGTCCGCCTTTAAATGACAAACAGAGAATATGGAGCACCATCAAGTGTCCAAACCTCACATTGCACAAGAAAGAAATGGTTGTAAAGGAGCAAATTAAAACAAGAACAAACTCACTCTTATTAAAGGAATGTATCATCTTATTCATTATTAAATTCAGAAGTTACATGAAGTCTGATGTAAAAAAAAAAAAAAAAAAAAACAGACCTCCTAAAGGTTATCATATAATCCATGCATGTACTCCTTCAAGTTTAGGAAGATATACTACTATACAAATATCACAGCCAATGTAAGCCCTGTAGGAAGTATAACAGTGACAGCATTTGAGGAAAAATAAGTGGAATATAATGTCACAAATCTCACAATAAAGTACTACAATGCAGGAATAGAGTTATAGGGGCGGGTTTATAGGACAGGGTGGGTAGGGTGGGTGGGGTGTCTCATCAGAGAAATATATAAATATATATGTAAATATACAGGATATATATATTTCTCTGGTGAAGTGCACCATTAATGGTGCTGGCTCAGTTACTTTTACAGGACACCCACAACAAACAATGATTAAATATAATTAAATATTTCAAATAAAACAAATGATTTCCCATTTCCCCAGTTCAACACATTACACTTAAAAACCTAAAATACCTAAACACAAGCCAAAGTAAGATTTATTACCATATCATAGAATTTATTTATGTCCTACAATTATTACAGTTACAGTACATTAAAAACATACCATGAAATAGAAACTAAATATCTCTCTCACACACACATAGACACATATACACAAAGACAAACAAAGACAGAAAACCCACGTACACAAAGATACTTTGAAATGTTATGGGGACTGAATTACTCTGTAAAGTACTAACTCATGCATACAATTAATAAAAGCAAAAACAAACAACTGTCTCTCCATGTTTCTTCATTTTGTTAAATCCTAATGGTTGTTTATAGAAGAACACACCTTCTGTCCAACACATCCGTCCCTCTTAAATAACTCAACTTTAGCAAAAGTAGATGTGTGTGGATCACCGCAGGCGCCGAGGTATGGGGGGTGCTGAGGTTGTTTGTCTGTGAGTAGGTCTTTGAGGAAGTGCTCGAGTGGGGTAGGCTATGTAGCGCTCATTAAGCATCTTCTCTGGCACCCTGCAAGAAACAGACAGCGCTCTAAGGTCACCCACTGATGACATTTACACCCAGACTCTGTGTTTCAAACAATATACTATACCATTTATTTACTACAGAAATTACAATTAAACACCTGGATAACCATCACTCAATCCTTGGAGAGCGACCAGTCCCTGGCTAAATACATATATAAATGAGAAATCTGAAAATCAGAACTTTTATACTTAAATTGCTCTTCTTCGCTTCTGCCATACAACAGCAGAAAGTTGTTAAGATAAAAGGATTTAAAGTTTTCAAGCTGGAGAACAAACTGTGCAACAGATTAAAAAAAGCACTTTGCCTCTAGACATTAATGTTAGTAAAGGGAGAACGCACAGTTTCTTCAAACAAAATGCGTTCTCTCAGCTTTTTTTCAGATAAGAATGATTCAGCTTTCTTATCAATTTCAACACATTTGTTCAGGAGTTTGTGGAGAAATCAATATAATAAATTAAATTATGATTTATACATTGAAATGTGTGATTAGGTATGACAAGGTTACTTAACTACAACAAATTATATTTGCACTAGAGTCAAAAGCTCATTTGGTGGTTACTGCTACTGTTAAGCTAGTTAGCTTTAGCAGGAGTTAAGCTAGGTTTATTTCTACACCATTATTGAATTTATGTACGTCCTCATTTAGATTTGACGAGGAATAAACTGATTTACCAAGATGCTAATTCATGAAGATTGATTTTTATTTCCAATTACAGACAAGAGCTGCTAAAATCTTTAAATACTTGATACTGTACCTCTCTTGTTAAAGCTAGGAGGTTGTTGTCACGTTGTCAACATTTTACCAAGCCCAAGTGCAATTACTGTGGTTTTGCTTTCAATTTAGTTTTAAAATAACTCAAAATGTAAAACACTCTTTTCACAGAAATGATAAATTTCTGCATGAAGTCAGGCGTTCACACACACTGTCTCACCAGACACGCACATATCAGCAAGGTTTCAGAGAAAGAAACCCACACAGACAGATTTTTACCACACTGTTTGCAGCACTTCAAACTTGTGAGGGGGAGGCTTGTTAACTTTTTTCATTATTATGACACTTAAATATGTCTAAGAAATGTTATTTAGTACATCCAACATCTCACAATAGTAAAATAACTACTGAACTATACTGATTTTGTGATTTTGTTTCATATCCCCTGTTCCTGTCGTATTTACATGGCAACTTGTTTTACACAGAGACCGAATTAGCTTGTAGTTATGATGGGTTAAGAAACCACAGGAAACTCACTGTTCACAAAAAAACTACATCAAATGAGGACAAAGATAAATAGATACATACAGTACATTACAACATAATTAAAAAAAAGTTCACCAGCTGAACAAGCTGAAGCTGTACCAGAGTTTATACCTAGCATAGTGTGTACGTATTCATTTGAGAGATGAGACTTCTATCATTTAAAATGATCAGACTGTAGATACAAAAATTCATCAAAGCCATAGGTAACAATCAATCCACCACCAGAGTCACTTCAACTTTTGCTTTTAGTTTAAAACGTTCTCAGTATGTCTTCTCACTTCTGTGTATGAGAGATATTTATATCTTTACACAACATGAATGTTGACGCCTTCATCAGTTACTGACTTTGGCTTCCTCCCTAAAACACAGCTGTGAATCACTGGTGGGTGAACGTTTCCTCTTTCTCTACCTTTTGTCTCTCTTATCGCTGCCTGTAGTTTGTTTCACTCACATGATATCTACACCTGTAATCGCTATATTCATGCCACATTTCATTACAGTTTTAAAAGGTTATTATTTGGTACAGCTCGCTAAAACTAATGCAGTCTAATACAACAGTCCTGCCATACATCCTCACTGCATGAAGGTTATAATCTGTTTTTTACTGACATTGAGTTGTTCATTCAACTGCATTATATTGACGAGTGTTTCCATTATTTTGTCCACCCCATACAAATCATTGAGGGTAGGCTAAACAACAGACACTTCTCTTTTTTATGTTACCATACAGTTCAATAGCAACACAAACTGCCGCCTCCAAAACGATAACTGAGTGTAATTGCTGCATTGTGTTGTTTTGGTATACTATTTCATTGTATCATCTTGCTCAGTACAGTGTTGTAGCATCAGTAAAGTGAATCAGGTTTCAGACTGACCTTTCTGGGATCCGTGGAGGAACCCTGGGTGGAGGAATGTCGGGTGCAGAATCACACGGCCGCGGAGGTCGTGGTGGAGGAGGAAGATTTTCTATTGTGTCCTTTAAAAAAAATATCAAACATATACTGTGACCACACCTAAAACAAAGATTTTGACAAATCCTACATTCCACTGTGCTCTAACTTTGAAGCCAAAACAATAAGGTAATTAATTCATAGAGTTGATCAACAGAAAATTAGTTTTTAGCAATAGTTAAAGTATTTTTTTAAAGCAACAATACTCTTCAGCTCCTGATCCTCGGTTTTGAGGATTTGCTACATTTCTTGATTTTGTGTGACGTAACCTGAAAGTGGGTATTAGACTGTGAACCGACAAAACAAGCGATCTGAAGATATCATCTTTGCTTTTAGGGAATTGTTATGACATTAATCGTATTTTCTGAAATTTTATTGACAAAATGATTAATCAATCAATGAAAAATGTAATGGTCAGATTAAGCAATGAAGAAAATAGTTCATTAAGGGTCTATCTACTTTCTACAGATGTACAGCAAGATATGAGCGGGGGTTTCAGCTAAAGTGTCAAAACTGATGTCTGCAGGAAAAACATCACAGTTCTGATTACACCCTGACAAGTAATTTCTGAGAAACCATTGAGCAATGTGAGCCACGATTCAAAGATTTCACCAGAGAAAAAAACTTGGGTCTTACAGTTTTAGTCTTTTGCATGTAATTTAATTCTAAAGCACAGGTAGATCTGTATCTGTATTATCTTCGTATTTCAGGATCTGAAAAACTGAAGTAGCCAGTGACTACAGAATAAAACTGAACATAGACTTCTTGTCTACCTCTCTGCTGCACATGCATGTTACAAGTGTAGAATACAAGAATACAGATGAAAAGTGAAGGTTCAGTTTGGATTATAGACTCCGCCCTGTATAGCACTTTCTGATGTAAGCGGAGTAAAAGTAAAAGTCTGTGTGAAGACCTGTTACTAAATGTACTGAAGATGCAAATGCTTCTGTTGTTAATTCGGACTCACCTCAAAGTCGGGCTCTGTCCCGCTGCTATAACTAAAGGCGCTGTGAGAGCTGAGCCTGTTGCTTTCCGTGCCTGATGTAAAGAACAAACAGGTCAATGTGGCAATAAAACATGTGATTTCAAGACTCTGAGGTTAGTGCTTGTGGTTAATTATGCCATAAGACCACCTCGCCAAATTTAGACAAACATATATTATTAAGTCGCACAGCACAGACATTACAGCCGTACAACACGTCTGCAGGAGCCACTAGAGTGAGATTAAAGAGTGGAGAAGCCTGTAAAGAACAAACAGACCAAATGTGAGAGACGTATGGCCGTCAGTATGAATTCTTCAAAACCTAATAACTCTTCTGGAAGCACTGTTCCTCCTTTGTGATATTTGTATGCACATTTTTCTTTCATTTCTAAACAAGCTTTTGTGAAAAATGATACAAAGTAGAGGGATTCAAAGTGACAGATCCCTGTCACATACAAATAAGCTAAAATTCATATTTAAGAACAGCTCAATGCTGCTGGTATTATAAGCCGACTTGCTTGAAAACAACATAAACAAGCGAAAAAACCTTGAACAAACGATATAACTTAAACAAACTAAAACAAATGACTGTTAAGAGTTAAATACGTGTCTAAATCTCTGATAAGATCAGAGTCTTTAATGAAGAAGCCTAATTCGTCAAACTGTAATTTGACTGTGGGAAATTCCTGTTTCTTCTGGTACATAAGAGTTTTTTTTTTAGCTCAACTAGTAAGAGAGGAAGTATTTCAGACACATTTTAATATTTCAGGCCAGTTTTCTTTGGGCAAAGAATCGAAGCAGTTTTGCTTACTGAAGAATTCTCAAGAAATCTCTTGTCTAATTTTGTCTTTGAATAATTGAGCGTGTGCATGACTTTAATTTGAGACAAAGTCTAGAATAAACAGAACAACTATGAATCTCCTCGAGAACAAATACCAAAAGCTCCAAAGAGATTTGTTTTCCCTTGTTCTTTCTTCCATTTAATCTCATTTGGATTCATGGAGGGAGTGTTCAGCAACAGACTGAAATACATCAGAGAAATGGGCACCATCATCACAGGACTTGTTTGTCAGTCAAGATCTGAGGGTGAAGCCTTTTTTTGAAATTACTTGTGTGAGTATAGCTTGCGATTAACAGGAACATTATTTCTATGAAATCCATGAGCAAAAGCCCCCCTCGCTCAGGTATAGGTCACTGACAGTACATAAATCAGCATTGTGAGAAATCACTATGCAATCAGACCGATGGGAATGATGGATTTCAAGACATTCTCAGAAGGAATGACAATATCCTTAGTCTGCAGGAAACCATAATTTGCTTTTATCTACCTGATGCTTCCTGCATCATGCTTTAATAAAACAGAATAAAACACTCTTGTTTGGTGTTTGATTGTTGAGCAAAGTTATGAGAAAAAGTTATTATGTCTCACAGGTAATGAGATGGCCACCATTTCCTTCACTATTATCATTACCGATGTGCAAAGGGAGGCAAATATTTGAAGCCACAGAGGCTTAGAGGACACGGGATATTTTATTTTGCAGCAAGTCAGAGGAAATGCATTACCGACAATCATCCCTCTGGCTGGTGTACAAAAAAGAAACATCCTTGAGTCAAGACCACTCTGTCTGCTACTTAATCACGATTTGGATTATTCCACTGCATTTGACTTCTAGCGTTTTCTACCTCCCACTGCAGCAGTATCTACAGGGGAAACAGCATCAATAATGACAACAAAAGGGCAAAGCTCCTCAGGTTGCAGTTAGTTGGAAGTTGAATTTGCACACAGCTACCACATCTGCAAATGCTGGCACTTCCGGTATCACCACTGTCTCTAATTGCCATTAGTAACATGTGAGTATTAACCTTTTCTCCTGCATCCTTTCTGAGTATATAAAGAAAGGATGGACCGATGATCGCTATGTTTTCTACAGTAGTAGTAGTAGTACACCAATAACAAACATAATACACCATTATAGACCACATTTTATTTTTTTCTCTACCCATTTGGTTGGGTCATGTGTAGACAGGAACTCAAACAGTAGCAGAGGCAGGCATCAGCTTTTTTAGCTTTAAGTTATACTCTGGTCCTTCTTGTTCAGTTACAGTTCAAACGGCTGAGCCACAGTGTCAGGGAAAACAAATCATGAAGAAAGAAAAAGCAGTAGGACTCACTAGATGTGCTGGACGTGCTACCTGTCTTCCAGCTTCCTCTCTGGATAACCTGAGCCACAGGAGGGGGTGGAGCCACCACTCTGGGCCCAGACTCATACACGGCACACTCTAATGTCACACTTGAGCCCCAGTACAAGTTCCTCTGCAGCGGAGCACTTATCTCATATTCTAAGGGGGCGGAGATCACATCAAATGTTAGTATTTATGAAAACAACAGGATGTTCTGTTCGTGAAGTTATCATTTTATAACAGTAAGACATAGTCACAATCAGTCCATCATGGAGATACATGTATTTCAAATAAATACTTAAATGAGAAATAGTGAAATTATTCTACCAAGCTCCTTTCCTGTCTTCTCTCTCTCTTTGTGACGCCTGGTGATGCTGTCTCGTAATTTCTTCAAATTTTCC
Organism: Seriola aureovittata; assembly: GCF_021018895.1. Lineage (NCBI taxonomy): Eukaryota > Metazoa > Chordata > Actinopteri > Carangiformes > Carangidae > Seriola > Seriola aureovittata. The sequence continues at coordinate 4,356,756 of NC_079377.1, forward strand.
TTCAGAAAAAAAAACCCCAAGCACACATGACACATATTAGATTTATTCCTTCACCATGAATCCACACCTGACAGACCGTAGAGTTTGTATAATCGATGTACCTGCTGATAGCGTATGGAATTCGCCCTCCGCTCATGGTCAAACTGCCAGGCCTTGAACTCTTGGACGGCCTCATCCACAGTAATCTCCCCCACTTTCACTCTCTCCTGCAGAGATATGAGCTGCCTCTGTCCAGGGGTCTTCATCCCAGCATAGGGGTCATGAGCAGGTGTCGGAGCCTCTGTCGCAGGCCGAGCTGGATGGGTGGAAAACTTGTCAAACTTATAGTGAAATTTTACAGAATGCATTATTTACTGCCTAGGGAAAACGTGAAAGCTTTTTTTTTGGAAATCCTTAAATAGAAAAACTATGTGAATAAAATTATTATTTTCTTTTTAAATTGAAGTTGCGCAACACTGATTGTTGTTTGTTCTTTTACACATTTCTTAAACTTCAAATCTGGTTTATTTTTGTTTCCTTGTTGCTTCCTGAGCTGGGTCGTATCAACTGCACTGTAATTTAGTTAATTTCATCGTAATCTTAGACTGCAGGATCAGTTGATTCACTGCAGAGCTTCAGTAAAACCAAGTGGAGGATATCAGTATATCCACTCATGCTATTTTTTCACAGCAGACATCTTGACTTGTCAAGGCAGAAAAAGCACAGCATTTATCATGGCTGCATTCCATATAGGCGAGCCAGCTCCAGGGCTCTGGTACTGGGCACGCTCTCACTGTCATGACTGGAACACTTAATTGAATGGCACCATCATTAGTGTCATCTACAAATGCGCTTCTCCTACTCTGACAAGTTAAAATGTTCAACATGCGTTGCTCTCAGAGACTAGGCTAAAAATGCCCTAACACACAATTAGCTGTAACCTCTTTATTTGACTTGGTGTCACTGAGAGTCACGTGTCTGACAGCATTAATAGAAAAAAAGGCAGCAAGGTTCACATCAGGTTTTAAGATAGAGTCAAGCTTTAAAAGTGGTTTTCTATACATGCTCATGAGTGCTATTTGTTCAAAATAAAAAGCAACAGATGAAGGAGCACATGAAAGTATCAAGAGATCATGTCAAATAGGTGGAGAATCTACTGTTCTCAAACACTTGTTTTTCAATGTAGTAAAGTGTTAGGCGCACTAAATTCAAAATAGTTTGGTTCCCTCCACTGAGAAAGATGAGATTATTAACAATCTTACAATGGTGTTAAATAAAATAAACTTGCAAATGATGACAAAACAGAATCAATCACATTAAATTGCTATACTGGACAGGATCAGACATAAAAAAAAGATTCTCAGTGTTATTTTCAATAGTTTAAACCTTTTTTACCTGCAGGGTATCCCATCTCCATCATACTACTCTGGGACGTGCCTTTATCTGAAAATACTGTAAAGAATATCAAGTTATATATTTTTGCCTGGAGAGTAGTTTTATGAAAAATGATGTGTAAAGAAATTATTTTGGGTAAAATAAAAACAGACTGCACAATACCTCTAGAGATATAGGTCATAGGCCTTTCAGGCTCAGGCTTGAACTCAGATCTGGGGATGGGGGCTGGTGGACGGTTCTGTATTAATGGGATAAGGCTACTATTTGCATCCACAATATCATAGATATCCTCTGGAAGGAGGTTGTATGGATCCTCCTCTTCATCAATTTGATCCAAGTCATTGTGATCATCTTTTGTCTCTTCTTCATTTTTGCGGTCCTCATTGTAGTCCTGGACTGCATTGTTGTGAGGTTTTGCTGGAGGACACAGTGTAATCACGTTATCACTATATTATATATTTCTAGTTAAGGTCATTACTTTGAAAGATGTCCAAATGTTTACCTTGGAAAAACTTTCGAAGCATGGCTTCCTCAGGATTCTCGTCTACTGCAGTCATCACCTCATCTGATAAAAACAGCACAGTGATCGTCAGTAAAAACCTAACCACCACCATCATCATTGTTCTGTCCAATAAATAAAATCATGTTAATCTTACATAGGTCCTCTGCACATTCAGGGTCGATCCCGAGCATCGACTCGTATATATCCTCTGAACAGCCCGAGTACTTCATCATGATACCTTGAGATGTCGCTGACATGAGTTCATACACCTCTGCACTCTCCTCTGTGTTGACGGTGTCTTCAAGGTGAGACTTGAGCATGTCGGCTGTCTCCTAGATTTGTTTGACCACAGGAAACAGACATTGACTCCAAAGATACGAAGAACCGGAGGCTGAATCCAAATGTCCCCGCACTCACAGACTCACGTGTTCCCAGGAGGGATGCAAATATTGTGTTTGGCACAGTTTTGCTGTACATTCTGACCATATCTGATATGGCACATATCATCAGAAAAATACTTGAGATACAGGGTCACAAATTTCAGTTCATCTCCATGGAAACACATGAGCCCTGCCTCATAGCGCATTTCTTCCCTTTCGCGGTCCAGCACCGTCAGACTTGACGTGATGACGGTGAAGACGTCATTGTTTGTATAACAAAAGTCCACAAGTCTGGAAGGTGCACATTTGGATTCAGCCTGACCGTCAGAAGAAACTGTTTAACACATTATAGGATACTAAATTAAGAGAAGGCTTTCATTATTTGACTTACAACAAATTCATCCATGAACTGTCGAAGATCAGAGAATCCACTCTTCTCTGCCAGCGTGTTTGGGTAGTCTCCATACTTATTCATTACGCTGTAAGCCTGGAGAGCTCCAGGACATTGAAGGAGAATGGTGGTCAGCTTCTTCAGACCGTACTTAGCAGCAAAGTGGAGCAGCGTGGGAAGCTCCTCATTACGCTGATCTGTACAAAGCAAATAAAGCAATCAGACACAACCATTCATATGACCGCATGTTGACTCTTAAAAGATGCTTTTACTTTGTGGGATTTCATTGTAAAAGTTCAACCAGGCAAGGCAGTGATGCTGTTCTTGTAACAAATGTGCAACAACAGCAGATCCTCCCCCAACTTTACGGAACTATGTGCCTCAAAAATAGCAAGCATTGGCAACTACCAGAACCAGAAATCAGCGCTGTACTCACATGCTGCCATATTTTCTTCTTCAATTTGTCTAATTCCAAACAGCTGAAGACTAGTAGCAGGCATTTTGGATTTTAAGGAGTCAGTTAGCATGCTGTCTAGGGTTTCTGTTGCATTGGACGTCAAGTTGAAGGCCTGGAAGTAAAAAATAAGTCACATAATCAGAGGAGCTATTAAACTGGCAACAATGCTACATACTATATTACATAATGTCTCACCTGGCAGATGAAGTTAACAGGATCTGTGGCATTTTCAATATACCGACTGACCTCACCCATATTGGTATAATATGTCACAGGCGTCAAGCTGATGGAGGAATGGTCCGTGTGCATGCGGAGTGATACCACTCCAGCAGGCATATCTAGATCACGAAAAACAAGAAAATACAGTGATTTAATCAGATTTAAGTTTCCAATATCTTACGTTCAACTAACAGTTCACATTACTTCCTGGAGATACTTGCCAGGTGCAGCAACACTGATAGTGTATTCATTCTCCACAGTGCCTGGGACCCTTTTTACAGCTACACCTCCAGATGAAAACTCCACCTCTGGTGCCAACTGATCGTCTACTTTCTGCGTGAAAATGATGAACAGTGTCTCTCGCTCCTTAAAACAAAAAGGTCAAAATAGAAATGAACTTAGTTTAAACAAGGACATTGCTAGTTCATATATTTTACTGGTACCAAAACAAACACGCTTCTCTCAACTACATTAACACAATGTAATTGCTAAATGTACTGGTGCCCTGTTGTCTCTCTCACATTACTAAATTAAGAAAATGTGGGGAATATGTGTTGAATAACACGCTCATTACACATAATAGCACTGTGGATACAGGTCTGATCCACTTTTAAATTGCCTTTGATATTATTGTTATGTAATTACTTCAGTCTTACCCCACAGAGGACTCTGTTGGGTTGAACAGTGAGACACGGGAGGTGCGGAGGCGTGCTAATTTCCTCCCTTGTGGAATTTTCCGTGGTCTCAGGTTCCTCTTCATCCTGTAGGACAGGTACTTTCTGCACTTCAGAAACCACTTCCTCTGTTTCATCAGCGGTGGGATTTTCAGTTGAAGAGGAAGGTGGGATGTACAACTCTGCTGTGGCTGCAACTTCACTCTGATATTCTTCCTCCACGCGTCTATCTATGAATAAAAAGGCAAAGACATGATTATCTCTTTGATTGTCCTGATAGACTACAGGTGTTTTTATTTAGCCTTTAGTTAATCAGCAAGGGCTAAAGGCTCAGTTCATGCACATAACGACACACTTGTTTGACCTCTGAAGATACTTTTGGTTTCACTTTTTTTCCCCAAACATTTAATAATCCACAGATTATTTACCATTATTATCTCTTCAGTCCAAGGGACAACTACTAGTTCTGTTAGTTAGTTGATCTCTTTGAGAATATTGTCTCTGGAAAAGGCAAAATGCTTTTAGGTCTCTTTCTTGTCAAATCTTTACCACCGGTTGTAATCTGCTCTCTGAAAAGCTTCAGAGATACTTATCAAAATACAACATGTGAGTGTGAATCTTTAAAAGGCACAAAAAACGAAATAATCAAGTGTGTTTAAATGTTGCGTACTGTCAGTGATGGACTCCAAAATGGTGGTGACATAGACAGCAGGCTCGTCATCAGCGGAGAGTTTTCTCCAGCTCTGCCAGTCTTCGAAACTCTCTGTCAGTATGTCATCCTCTGCGATGCCGCACAGCAGCACCACTACTCTGTGCGGCGGATAAAGGAGTCTATGAAGTGCTCCCTGCAGTTCAGGTTCACAGATCATGTCCAGGAATGCTGTTGTGAGCAGCAGCACAATGCACTTGCAACTTTGGAAGTAGTCAAAGTTATATCCATGGAGCTGAGCGGCTGGGCTGACTGCGTACAGCAAAATAGAACTTTTGCGGAATTTCCTAGAAGATTTCAAGATCTGCTGTAAATATATGGCCCACTCCTGCGCCTCGGCCGTGTGCAGAATCAACAGCTCGCACGCTGAGAGGGATTTGAAATCTGCTGAAAAACAGAACATAGTACAGTGTGATAAGTATGTACAGTACACGCATTCAAACAGTCTGATGACCATCTAACCAAGGCATAAACTGGAAAATACTAATAAGTAGTTCCTCTTAAACCTTACTGATCAAGCCTCACCACGAAACATGAATCACAATCTTGTAATCTACTCAAACATTACACTAATGATACGACACTGGTGATATTATGTGTTGGTTTCCACGTTGCATCAGGTAGTGTTTGTCGTGGAAATGCTCCACAACATACCAGCTGTCCGGCTGTGGAATGTCAAGGTGACTGTGGTTAGAGAATCAATGTCTGATTTGTTTGATATTTCAGCACAGAGTCAACAAGGTGTTGTGCAAACATCCCACTGTGTCAACACTGGTCAGAGTAATTTTGTTTGACTCATTACAGTGTTTAATCAGGTCAAGTTCACCTCTGTACACGCTAACTGGGAAAGAAACCCAACGCGAATGTTCACCTTCATCACAGTTCCCACTGACGGCAGAGCAGAGAGACTTGCCATCTGTTTGTTAATGAACTACTAACACGACTCACTTAAATTTAGACTTGTGGGAAATCATAAAATAACCGACCTATGAATATAACTGCACAGGAAAGCTTAGATGCTTGCTTCCTCTTTTTTTTTTTTAAATGAGCTCAGAAAAGAATATCCAGTGAGAGTTCAGTTTAAAATAAGTTCATATCATATCATTTTTCAAAAGAGAAGGTAAAACATTCTTAAAGAGTTATACATATTGTTTCATCATTGATCGAGAGTTAAGAGCAGTTTTAAATGTAAATATATGTCTTCTGGCTAGACCCTCAGCACCTGAAACTAACTTGAAAGTTAGGGAAGATGGGTCACATTTACCTGATTGAATACTTGAGACGGGTTCTTCCATGGTTGTGAAGCCTCAAAGGTTCCCGAAATCACCTCACACAGAGCATCGTTTGCTGAAATATGTCCTTTTAGTTTCTCCGGTTTACTGAAACTCCTTTCCTCTTCAACTGAGACTGCACTAGCTTTCATCAGCTACAGCCCTTTGCTCAGTTGTATTAATAGCAACACTTAGTTTCCTGATTTTGGTGACACTGCCCCACTTCCTGAAACAGTTGAAGAAGTGAGAAAATGCACCACAGTCGTGTCAGAGTGTGCAACATGTCTGCGATTACACTTTTAATCAGCTGGGCCTCTGCTGTTTTCATCTGTCAAATATTCAGGACAAAAATGATATGAAAGAAATAAAAAAAAAAAAAAAAAAGGGTTTAGTTCAGAGTGACTGTGTTGTTGAGACATTTTGAGACGCTGCAGGCACAGACCATGACAGAGAAAAAACACATTTACACAAAGCCACGTTTTTTTTGTGTTGGAAACACTTTTGTTCTCTGTTCTCAAAATTACTGTACACACACACACACACACACACACACACACACACACACACACACACACACACACACACACGCGCACACACATACATCTATTCACCTGTTGTTTGAGTCACATGCTTCTTCTGTTTTTTCACTTCCTTAACAAGGTGTTTCACAGTAAGTGTGATACTGTCAAACTGTATCACGAATAACCTCAAAACAAAATGACCTTAATAAAAGACTCTATTATCACTCAGGTGCTACTTCCATCTTTACTTTTACAGGCAATGAAAATGACAAACTGAAGCTTGTGAATACACTATTTCTGGGTCATTGTAAAGTTTAACATGTATTAGATAACCATGACCACTTTAAGTAATGTGAAACCTAAAATGTGATACGTATCAATATACTGCTACAACATTAAAGGGTGTATTTTTAGGCCCTACGTTGTAAACCTGTACTGTGATAAAAAGTTGTCTTATTATGATTCTGTCTGGCTGAAAATGATCACACACAAACAGTTACATACACACGGACACAAGATTGCATGAATGAGTCAATGAAATGAATGAATCATCAGTATGTTGTCATTTTTTCACGGTATTTGAAGTCAAAAAATTTTCCTCTCACACAAAACACCCGAACACGAGGCACCACACTCAAATCTCCACTAGAGGGCGGCAGACAATCACCTACATCGGCCAACACACAGTCCCCATCACTGGTCACTGTGCAGACAACAACTGGAGGAAACAAGTCACCACAAGTCATACAGATGAGAGATCCAGGTACCTCTATACAGGTGTGGTAAGATACCTAAGCACTAATATCCCATCTTACTTTGGGTATTATTTAAATTGACTTTTTTTGGCTGGAAGGACGACAACATACTGCAGTTTAACTAATTGCAGGGAGTTGGTTTGTCAATCTTTACTTGGCAAGAACACCAGTGGGAAAAAAACCGAACCAAAGAAAACACCACCAGGCCACATCAACACAGGAAAACTGTTTGGACTTCTGCAGACCAGAGGGATGGCTGCACTCTTCTGCAAAAACATCGACCTACTGTATGTTCTATGGTAATGTGGATATAGCCTGTCCTGCTTTGGAGAGATTGGCTTATGTTATTATGGAGTCCTTATATAGAAGTTTAGGATTCAGGATGGCTGTGTCTGAAATCACTCTCTATTTACTTTATAGTACAATATGTTTACTATCTACCATTTTATTTGAGTATGCAAAGACGTTTATGCATTAGACAGTGCTCTCTAAAATCTCTACAGCGGATCAGAAAAGTAGTGTACACTACGTTCTTTACAATCTCACATTAAACTGAAATATGTGTACATAAACAAAAACAGATGAACAACTCTAAAGCAACTGAAGGCTCAGTCTAAAATGTGAGCAGGCTGCGACCACAAACTACATTGGGGTTGCAGAGCTTAAACCCCTTTTTACGCATATTTATGCTGCTCATGAAAAGTGTTGAAGGCAACATTTGAGGTACATTTTCCTGGCATGGCTTAGACCCACTGAACCAATTAGATGGCGAGGTAAAGGCCAATAAACACAAAGCAATCATGAGTGATCGCGATCATTGTATGAGAATTGATGAGGCTGATCGCAGCCCAAAACAGCTCTCACAGGAGTTTCTGTGGCAGCATCTGCAACAGCTTTTTCCACTGCCATCAACAAAACACCAAACCATCACATCTCCTGTAGAATTACTTCAACAAACTTCCAGACACTTGTAGAATCAAAGCCAAGAAGCTGTTCTTGGTGGCTCGTGGTTTACAACTTTTTCTTAGGGGTTTGATTTATTTTGGCAGGAACACGTAGGTTTTGCCCGGCCCTCGGTCTTCATTTTCTTTAATCATAGTTAGAGAATCACAAGACAAAAGTTTATTCACTTGTCTAACCGTGAACTTCAGCCACAAAATCAATTTGCACAGCTCTGCCTTTCTCCAATAATACAATTAGTTTTGTTTCTGCTCTGACCTCCTTCTACAATGTAGACCTTTTAATGGCCGCAACAAAAGTTCACTTTCTGCCTTCTGAAACTGCCTGTGAAGAGCAGGGTGATCCATGACCCGCCTTTAAGTACAATTTCCTGTAGAAAAAGAATCCCCTAATTTCTTCTAACTCTGCCATTAGCTACCATAAGCATGACCGGCCTGTTACCTTTTGTTTGGGCTCCCTTGAAACCACTATCTATTAGGTGGCTCAAATCAAATCCCTGCAGCCTGAGTTTAATAAGAGAATATTTTTGCTCCTATATTTTAACCTTGTTATCCAATATCCTGTCTTTTTAGTCCTCAGTGTGTTTCCAGCACACAGAGCGACTCTGCTAGAGAGTGTGCGTCAGTTCACAACAGAGATCTGACGTCCTGCCTCTCGGAGCACAAAAGTTCACGCACGGACTAACAGCTCTGTGATATTCTGCTACTCTGGCAGCGGATTAGTCAATGTAACATACAGGAAGTTTAACAAATTACTATACTGACTGGGCCGACTGTTATTTTTAGTTTTACTCTACCTGAGCAATGGTTAGATGTTCCCTGGGCTGCTTAATATGAGACTCAGTATGAGGCTATTCAACTATGTTTGGATAATTTTACTGGAAATTGCACATTTAGTGTTTTGCATAATTATTTAAACCTGGGCAGAAATAATTTTGAAACTTTTCTGAGTTAACTCATCGTTACTCAGAGACATGAAATCTCTTTTGTAGCTGACAGACACCTGATTACTGTAATGGGAACTGCATTTGTCGACATAATGTGCCTCCCGGGTGAAAACTTTGTAATTTCGCGAAGGTCATTTTTGAGGAAACGGAAGAAATGCAGCCATATTTTAACATTGATGGCAATGGATTTTTTTTGCACGTTGAACTCCAGAAGTGTTCTCAGTTCATAGTGAAGCATGTAATTTTACAATGACAGAAAAAGATGAAAAAATGTCAAAACTAAAGTTACTTAAGTGAAGCTCTCTAAGGCAGGAGGCAGTAACGGAGGGGGACATTGCCGACATAATGGTCATGTTACCGTCTCATTTACTGTACTTCCCCATCCCGGGAAAGCTCTACCTCATATCTGCACTGCCTCTGAGGCTGTTTTGGAGACTTTTAAAGCGGAGGAAACTAGAAACAAAGCACGGTCCGAGGACACGGAGTGCAATCTTGAAATGGAAAACTGAAATGGGGAAAGGGTCTCTAGCTGAAATGTTATTTGGATGATAGCCTGCATAAGAAAGGAACTGTGTTTGGTTTCTCATTGAGAGTCACCAGCAGGGCTCATTGTGATAAGAAAATAAGTCTAATGTTACCTGATCTGGTATAATGTGGACCAATTACCACTCCATTGCACTTCATTACAGGACTGTAATAGGGCCGGGGGTCAGTGCTTGAGATGGAGTGGCAGAGGAAAATTGAGTCGTCATTGATAATGTGATAAAAACTGACAGTGAGAGGCCCCTCCAACAAATTATTGAAATTTACAGTTGATAGGGAAACACTATAACCTCATTTGGTAAGCAGCTGGCAAGCAGTTGTACAAAGCAGGTCCTCTAACACAATGAAAGGCTTATGGAGAGAGGGAAATCCAAAACTATCACAGAATAGTTTTAGACTCCCGCTCACTGGCTTCTGGCACTCAGTGTGCATGTATTCGGTTTTTAGAAATATCTAAAGTCACACAAGTGACTCCAGAGGACAGGATTTTTCTCTGGAGCAGGTGGATTGAGGAGACACAGCAGAACCCCTCATTATATGTGGCAACAATAATATGCTGACAAAAAAATTTGCTTGAACAAACAAATGAAGTCTGACTAAGGTTATTCTCATTCCTAGTGTCTCTCCAGAGTTAAACAGAGAAGTGCAGAGGCTAACAAAATATAAAATCTCACACTTTCTGGAAACCACGGTGCTGCTGGAAAAAGGGTATGGCAACCATTTGTTTGCCTCAGTTAAAGTGCCTCCATTTGAGGCCCCTTGAATAAATAAATCAAATAAACTACCGTCAGACATACATTTTCAATCCATCAAGGTAATCAGATTCTGTTTACCTGAATGGGAACTATTCTAAAATGTTATTAAAAACTTAAATGGAGTTTAGGCGTGGAATAACTAGGCAGAGGAAATGATGAGCAAACAGCAGGATAAGATTCCAATTACTATTAAACAAGCATTGCATTGACTAGTAAAGAGGAAAATAGCTTTGACATTTTCCACAGCCGGAGCTCCCACCTGACAGGCTTTGTCGTATGAGAGCAGGGCAAATTCAATTCATAGGCTTTTAGACATGAGGTAGTCAAAGCATTCTCCTGACATATTGCTTTAAAGGCCCATTTCAATTATTCCAACCTGTGGTCAACATTTATGTGTGTGGTTCAAGGACAGATACTTATTGTGTGATAATTGATTATATTTATAAGCAATGAATCTTTGCTGGGCTGATGAAACAACTGAGATATAATATAAATAGATATATAGTATAGATAGAGATTTAAATTCAAACATTTTATCGTGCATTCAAATCTGAACCAAATACAAGATACATGAGGCAATATATGTTCAAAATGTGTCTTTCCCAGCTAAGCATAATTTTCCTAAAGCATTTACAATATGTCCCAGTATTAAGAATTCAACAAGGCCATAAAGTCATTACCTTGCACTGAAGGAAATATAATTTATGAATCATTTAGAAGACCAGTTAAGTTTATCTCACGTATCTAAATAGGCAGTATATTGAATGCATGCTTCATTGATCAAAACTGTTGTGGAACAACTTATCAAGCAACCATCTTTAACTACTATTTAAAGATCATTTTGCTTTCATCTACAGTCTTCACTCAGCTGAAATCACTTCGACATGATAAGACAGTCAATTTGGATGTCAGCTTTGGCTACAGTAATCATGCTGGCCACTAGATAAGTGTGACTTTATTTATTTATATTGGGCCCTGTGCGTGTCTAGTTGAAGATAATAGTTTCATTTTCCAAGAGAAAGTTTGCCAGCTACCCTCATTGTGGAGTAAATGTGACAGATTTCTGCTTCATTAGGATTCATCGGGCTGACAAAGATGGATTCATGAGATGAATCAACAATAGCAAAAGCAATGTCGGATTCCATGAATCTCTTTACTTTCCTAGTGCTGGCTTGAATACGTGCTTTACAGCTTGAGATTTACAATCACAGGTGACGGCGAGAGACTAAAGATGAATGCTTACGCTTTAAAAAGTAATGGTACAAAAGAAGTACCACCAACATGAAGAACGTCTGTTTTTTTAAGCAATTTTCTTTTCAAATTCAACAAAAAACTCATTAGCTGGAAGTATTTTGATTGTTATATTTGATGAACCTGAAAACCCTTGTAAGTGGATGTACTTCAGTCATGTGCTGAGGATTCACAGGAGCCCTAAACAATTCAAACACTGACTGTAAAATGGATTTAGAAAAACGGTTTTGATTTTATCTGAAAATGCTGGTGGACAACGGAATGTGACCAAATCTAACAGCTTTCTTGGGAATATAATTATTTTATTGCGTTAATATTCATAACTATCACAAGCTTCTTCAAAGTCAACTTAGAGGAGCTATTACACCCATTAACTGATGCTTTTGTAGCAGCCGTTTGACTGTATTTTTATTTTTATAAAATCAACAGCAAGTGCCATATCATATTCTCCATTTTGTTTTTATGTATTTTGTTCTTTATTGTCTACTTTGCATTTTAGCAGGAATCTGCAAACAGAACTCTATTCATTTAAAATAGCACATAAAGGAAATAACTACTGAAACTGCTTTGTAGCAAAACCCCGACAGTGTAGCAGCACTAACTGTGGTCAGTTGTTAAGTAAACATGATACAGTACATCACCTTGAACCTCCATTAAACCAATTTCTTGAGTTACTTGCTATTCATAGATGGTAAGGTCAGCTGACAGTCTTGTTTTGGTTTAAGAATAACACCTCTATACAGAATTACTTCAACTTGTCCTCTGATATATTTGAAATCTTGAAGCACGCTAAGGTGGATTTTTGACAGCCCATTTCCAAAAATGATCTACAGACCATCAGTGACAGACTCCCACAGTTTTGCAACTTGGCACGATGCCAGGAGGGATTGTTTGTCCAAGTTAGCAACAGTAACACTGAGAAGTGGAGCAAAAGGTCACTTATGCTGCTGCTTCATTACATATGACAGGAGTTAAAGCAGTACTGTGGAAGGATTAAGGAATAGTTAATGACATTGCTGCTTTAACTGTGAGCAATGGAGGGAGACGGGAATGACAAGACCGAGTCAGAGATGTTCGACAGCAAAGGTCATGAACCTTGTGGAACAATAGAACCATTAGTTGCGACTAGATCAACATCCAGGCAAAACTACACATACGTTAATTAAAAGCAGCTTTAATGATGACATCGACTCCAACTCTATATTACAAGTTGGTACAGTAGTCTGGTGTGTATGCATTCAGAAACCGATGACGGTTCCTTCACAGTTCCTATGTGGACAGCCCATAAATGGATCCCTGTGGAACATTTCATTGGGCTTTTTAAAATATCACCAAACCTGCTCCTACAGGGACTATTATGACGGTTCTCTGGAAGCCACCTGAGGGGTTCATAAAGTACAGCATGTGGAGTAACTGTGAAAGGAGGCGTCCAAGAAGGTTTAATGATTAAAATTAAAGGGCATACTTACAAAGATATTGTATTACAGGGCTCGTTATTACCACCTCTGCCAGTGTAGCATGAGGATTTTGCACTTCCACAATAAGGCACAAGAGGTCAGAGCTCCACTGCAAATACTCTGAAATACCCTGGCATCTAATCCACAGCTAGTGTATGCCAGACATGCACTATTCATCGTTATCATTACGGGCAATGCCTGAAAGATGTCTGTTGAAATAAGTTTGCTTAAAACATCATTACAAATCCAATTAATAGTGTCATTAAACTAGATAGAAAAGAGTGACAACATTGTGTGATCTGAAATTCTTTTATATTGCAGAAAGCCTAGCAGGTAGCAATCTAAATTATCAGTGATGTTAGACCTTACTGAGGAAGGTACTCCTATGAGTTTTACTGACTGGCATGAGCTGTACTGTTATGTTACACTTCAGATTGATAAAAAAAAAAAGGTAGAGTTTTTATGTTTAGCTGGGGCTTATGACCATATTGTTTACCACCACTAATTCTATATCAGTCATTGAAAATGTGATACAAACACTGCATTTTAAAATTCACACAAGTTGATCTCTATCAAGGTTGTTTTTAATTAAAACTTCTGTCCACAGTCCATGGCGTGTACTGTATATGTGACCAGGTCTATCTGTACTAACAGTCCACTTCTAGCACACAAAGATAACAAACTGTCATTCATGCCATGAGAGGATCAACAAGGCCAAACTAACCGGCTTAATGGCATTTACCAGCAGATCAGTAAAATCAATCTTGTTTGCAAAAGGCTCTTGTTAGTGTTTCTTTACGTAGAGTTAAAGGTAATGAGGACACTGGCTTAAAGTTAAACACCTCTGCTAATATACAGGGTCTAATATGTACAAGCCTTTAGCTAATATATGACACATTCTGATAAAACATTCAGTATTTTGTTGTATATATTGCTTGATATTTAGTTACTAGTTAGTAATTTATTTTATGTAATACGTCTTTGTACTTTATATGGGATAGCATATGGCTGTAGCCTGTATTTTTATTTATATATATATATACATATACAATAATACAATTACCTGCCTGTAAGCAACTCAGAGAACAGGTCCCCATCTGTGTCTTCAGTTTTGTCAAAGTGGATATTAAACACTGCAGCCATGATCAGGTTGAAAAGGGGACCTGAAGAAAGAAATGTAGAATCTTTATTTCATTTGAAAAGGCAAAAATCTTCATTTGTCTATTTCTGTGCTGCAATATTATATGTGTCTAAACTATAGTAGCTTATAATAGAACATAATAATAAGTCGTTGCAACCTTTTATTTGTTTCTTGTGACTCTGTGAGAGAATAAATGATTAATTAACTGAGAAAGTGTCAAAGTTGAATAAAACTAACATGAAACAGCTACTTCTGCATGTGTGTGGTGAATAGTTACAGAGAAAGACGATGCATGTGAACGATGGTCTGAGACAGTGCCAAGTCAAATCATGAATTGCAGTTCCTGTATGAAGAAATTAAGACACAAGCTGATTTAGCAATATCAGGTATTGGTAAGAACAAAACACCAATTTCTTAAATTAACAAAGAGAGCTGCTTCAGTCTGAAAACACTAGCTTATAAGCTAATTCTCTTCCTTAGCCAAAACACTTCACTCAACAAATCTCATTTCATTTGAAAACAAGTTAGCTTACTCTATCATGTTGTAACAAACACTATTTTTTGCTGAAGTCTGATATACATACTACATTTCTAAGGTAGCTAGTTTTTAGATTAGATACATTTTTTACCACATTCTTTACTTCATTCTCTCCACTTCTTTTATTCCCTTAGTTTTGATATAAAAAATTAAAGATAGGGGTCATGAAAAATACAAAATTACTATACACACTGTAAATTGACTTGACCCCATCACTCCAGCTAACCTTTCAACATTTTAAAAACAGCTTTCACGCAAATAATTTTGGTCCAAAGGAGAACATGAATACCAGTGTCCCATTTAAGCTTATCTGTCGGCTCGTTTTGCTGTCAGAAATGTCCTCCATCTGACACGCCATTCCCATTTTCTCCTCCATCACTGACGACATTGACACTGAGAGGATTACAAGGTAAATCAATAAACATCACCGGCTTCATGAATGAGCACAAGTCTCAGTGAACTGATACCTTCACACAGGGTTAGGTCTATTTACCTGTGATACCAATCCACAGTGGGATCTCAAGGGCCCGTTCTCTATAGTTAAGATTAGATGCCGCCATGCCTAACAATAAGACGACACCTCACTGCTCTACAGCACAAATCCACATTGTGTTGGTCAATCATGAGGTGGACGTCAGCTCTATGTTAAAGCAGAAGGGAAATACAGCAAATTTGAAACTACCCAGACATCAATGTCAGTGTTATCTAACACTAAAGAGTCTTTGTTATCCTTGTTCATCCTTTCTCTTTTTCTCTTTAATAAGCTCAGTATCTTTACATGTATCCTAGTTGGGAGACCTAATACTCATACTGCACTATAAATCAATGTATTCAACTAGATATCCTTCACTTCCTGCAACTTTAGCAACTTCATATTTCCATTTCCAGTTGGAAAGTAGATCTCTAACTTTCAGCAAATGGCATGGGACAAGAGGAGGCAAGACTGCCGACCAGACAGACGAGCGTTCCACTCTCCAGCTCTTAACAAGCATAGTAATACATCAGTCAAAAGCAATAATTTTACTATTAATGAAATTCCAATTTGCCTTCAGTGCATTTCACGTTGACATTTTCCACATTGCAACAGTGCTTTGATAAAGTTTTTAAAATGCAAAAACGCATCTAAGAGGCTAAAGACCAGCCCGGGTGTCAGCGTGCCTGGCAGAGGACTATGGTACTTAATTTTTATCGCCATGTGCCCGGGGCATTGGAAGCCTGAATGTTAACATTGGCTCCATTTTCATTATCATCATATGATTATGGATTTTACTGCATTTAGCTGATAATACAACTAGGAGCTCACCTTAAAAGAAGTTGCTCGAAGGTTTCATTTCTGCCCAAATGAAATTTTCATTTGACAAACAAGTATAATTAGGCTGCACTTCTTGTTCAGTGTCAGTCTGTTTTCTGATTGAACTTAGACCAATTTGCTGCCACTAAATGAGTTTGAATAATTTCCATTCTGAATGTCTTGGGGACATTAGCTTTAGGAGTGCTAAGTGGCAGCATGCTTTTTGAAGTTGCTGATTATTTGATGCCACCCCTGTCTACCTATACATTTTCGAGCTTACTTCAAAGTTAACAAGGAAAAAAAAAAACTCCACATAGCCTACCTTGGAGTACAATGAGAATTTGAAAGTGTTTTTGGCCAGGTCTGGGAGGCAAAGTGAAAATTACTTTAATAAGTGTGTAATACACTTCGTTAGCTTCAATGCTCTTTGCTTCTTCACTTTATTTCTTTCATGTGGCCACTTTTATTGTACTGAATGAGTGGATTTGTTTCTGCTGAAACTGTACACCTAATAACTAATATTGCAGTATCAGTTTCATTAAACCACTAATTACAAATTAATACATTATGAATTACGAGAACTGCTACAGCTCGCTCTCATACTGCCTTTCTGTTATTAATAGTAATGTGACACAGTAATGTTTACTATCTATCAGGGAACAGGGACGAGGGGTGAGGCTGGTCACTGACTGGTAGGCAGTTAAACCACAGCCTTTATCCACATGAAGTGTTTATTTTCCATAACACAATAACCATAAATATATTAGGAGACAGAATATGTTGCAGATTACCTACTATTAATAGCACTGTAAGCCTCTGCAGCCACAAGATGAGAAACAGCAGACCACTGTGAATGGCAGAGAAAAGTGGGGTTATTTGTATATTTCCCCCTAATGGATTTGGTAGATAACCTAAAATCTGAGTAACAGCTATTTCAGTAGGGGTAATCCAGTCATCCTCAAAAAAATAAACACCAATGTGGAGCGAAATTGAACGAGAGAAATGGAGTGAATAAAATTGGTGAGGGCAAAAGAAAGAGAGGATCACAAATAAAGCTCAATGTGGGATTGATGAGAGGAAATGGGGATTTTGACAATGTGATTAAGTAATGGTCTTAAAAATATGGAAGCAATGGCAAGACGGGAATAATTTACTCAAGTGTAAGAGCACTGCATGTCAATGAAGGGCGGCATTACATTTCATTATCATAAATAAGGAAAACCAAACTGTGGCTTAGTTATGAGGAGTTTACAAACTGGTGAGCCAAAGACTCAACCCCAGATCCTCCAACGCAGCTCTAAACGTTTCCTCTTCACTTTCTTTTGTTGGCTGCATTTGAGGATTTTGGTCAGTCGCACTGAATAGTTTCACAATAACAAACATTTAAACATATGAAATCACTTTGGGGTTAATTAGATGTGTAGTCATGTATCAAAATTGAAAAGAGTATTTTCAAAACAAAAAAAAAATCCCTCTCCTAAATAATCAAATCTATTTTTGCTGTTCACAGAAACCAAACCTGCCAAAGAACTCTGTGCAAAAACACAACATCAAGCCCTATCCTGCTTCCCCACTTCCAAAGTGTCACTAAATAACCGGGCTACACACAGAGCAATGGTGGTCTGCAGTGCAGAGGACTATTGAACTAACATGACAAAGGGCTCAGAGACCACTACAAAGTGGAGATAATGCTGCGGGAGCCACTCAATAGACAGAATTGCTGTAGATCCAAAAGGGTTGCAGCACATCTGCAATTCATTTGCATTGTGCTCGTTTTTCCAAGGAATGAAACAACTCCAAACTTGTACAACAAGCTGACAACACACTCCTCACATCAACAGCTCAATGAAAATATTAGGGTAGAAAAATGTCTTCAATCCAATCAATTCGTGAAACAAAGCCAGTAATGAATAAACAATGTTTCAACATCAAAATTATGTTTTTTCTAAATTGGACTTTGAATTATAACATCAGTGTAGTTTTGATTATGTTGAGTGTTGAACCCAGTTTGGGACTGAAATACACTGGAAGTTTCTTCTGGCGTTTTTTACTTTGCTGTTTGTTCTAACAAAGTGTAAATGCTAGCACTAATACTTGTGGATATTTGACTAGTTTCTGTCGCTCTTTTTGTCATTCATTTGCATTTATGTTTTAACAAAGTCTACTTTACTGAGTTAATGGTGGAACAAGTCACTGATAATGCAAAAGCGCTTTTTAAAGTATCAAACATGCCCCAAATAGTGACATATTATTAATGGGACATTTCTTTTGCTCTTAATGTGGAAGCAGGATTTAGTTTTTCAGGAATAACATACAACAATATTGTCACTCTGTCTTCCTGTTTTCTTTTTTTAAGATCCATTCATTAGTGTAATTCCTATAAACTGAGGCAGCATACAATTATCATTAATTAATAATTAATTGTGTCAGAAAGCTGTAAAAAACACTTCCTAACACTACAGTACCTGAGAGCACAGAATTTTAATTGACATGGTGAAATTTTATGCATGAGTCTATGTCTCAAGCAGTCCAATGCCAGAAAGTGTTGACTTCTGCTGCTTTTACAACTGCCACAATAATTACCAAGAGCCTCAGTGCATTGTGGAGACAGGCAGACGTCTGCCGTGTGTTCTTCTACCTGGTTTTGAGACGTTGGTGCTGCGTGCCATACGAATTAAAAAAAATCTTTAAGGTGCCATCTGTGACACCGAATCACAGAAGTGAATTACTCATTCACTGAATCCTTACACTCTTACAAAGTATGACCTTGTTCTTGTCTTATTTCCTCTGTGTTTCAGTCTATGCTTTGACTTGGCTACTTGTTCAATACTATAAGCCAAGACGCCTCTGCCTACAGTTTGAAATTCCTCTAAATAATATTTGGTGCCCCTTTGGGCGAAGACTGAAGGTGGCGTGCAGGTGGGAGATTATTATTACAATGCTTCCACAGCACTGAACTGTAATATTAATGTGTGCTTCTAAATCGAAATACTTTCACTGTAATAATACTACAATCTATCAGCTGCCGTACATTAAAGCATAAGAAGTGAACAGAACAGTAGCAAAGTCAGTATGTTACTTATTACTCAACTACCAACACCAAACAGATACTTTAGATTTACTCTTTGTGTCATGTTGTTTAATCTGATTCCCAGCCCATAAAATGCACATATTCCATTTTTATTTTACATTCATGTACTGACTTGCAGATGACACGACAAGGACTGCTGGGCATTTGTCCAGCTGTTAAACTTTCCACGACATTGTCAAAATAAACTTGAAATGAAACGTAACATGACTACATTACACGTTATCTCACCTCCGCTTCCTAACTGCAGTGCAAACAAAAAGTTTTAGAAGTAATTAGAACAAGTTAGAGATGGTTTGTCATCTCCCCTGGTAAGGATTTACAAAGATTAAATCTCTCTTAACCCACTCCACAAACACAAACAGTGACAAAGCCAAAATCTGATTTTGGTATCTACAGCCCACAGTTTGCATCCCCATCCATAAGAAAGCTGCTTAGCCTTGGCAGCTAGCACATATGTGAATTGATCCAGTGGTAGCAGAGGACAAGAAACCTCTGAACCAAGCTGTTAAGAGACCAATGATTAAATAGGAAAAAAAACAATGCAAATAATTTACTGTAGGCCGCATGATCCGACAGTTTAAGTAGCCTTTTCATCATTAAAAGCAGAGTCGATCACATGCTATAGCTGGTGGGAGTTTACTGAGCCTCAATAATCATCAACATTCTCCCTCTATTCAGATCTATGGCTAAATCCCAGGTGAGTGACAGGTGCCAGCTACAGGGCTGTTAGGAGAGAGCGTTTGTTGATATAACCGTGTTTCCCTCTCTTTGAGCGACTGATCTGCAAAGGTACACATAAAGGCCCTCCTTCAACAATGTACACACAGCACTTCGAAAGGAGTACATAAAAATGTCCCCCCCCTCCTCCCTGCAACATTAAACAGTGTGTGGGGGTTTGGTTGGGGGGGTGCAGTGGGAGGCGGGGGGGGGGGGGGGGGGGGGGGGGGGCTGTGGGACTCAAACAAATGCTGGAGAGTGGCAAGTTTGCATTTGCCCATACCAACAAGCTCCTATCTCATTAACAAACCGCTGAAATAAAAGAGTGCTTTTTTGGCTCACAGCTATAAAAAAAATTATCATAGTGATGATGTTCCTCAGCCGTCAACAGAGCTGTGATAACGTTGTTTGATGATGACTTTCCCATGAATGTTAAGCAGCCGCCGCGGCAGAGGAAAGGAGCTTATCAGCGCCTAATGCCCATCTCTAATTCCTGCCCTTCTTGAACTAGCCATTTTCTAACAGCGTTAACTGTCAAATTTACATCCCGTCTTAATGCCACTAAAGAGTACGGGGGATGAAGAGTAAATGACAGCAGTGTAATGAGGAAGGGAAGGCATTCCTTCTCCCACTTTCTCTCCCCCTCTCTTTCTCTAAGGAGAAGGAGATTTCCACTATATGGGGGCTTTTTTTCCTCCTCCTGTGCCATGATGCCGTGATGGAGAGCTTACCTGTGAACTTACTGTACTGCAGGTGCACATGAGCTTAATTAGCACTGGGCTCTTTTGTGAAGCAGGAAAAATAGATTTTTTTTTTTTCAAAGCACTGCAAATAAATTTGTGGCATACAAAACATACTGACAATGCAGCACATGGGAAAACATTTGAATATGAGCATTATGATCTTTATACAATAATTTGGTCCATAAACCGATGGCAAAGGGGATCGACGTGAGCTGAAAAATGCCACTGCCGACAGTCATCACACTGTTATGATAAATGGAGGTCAGGAGGGCGCATTAAAGCACAGCATGGTTAGAAGTCACGTTGCATGTTTGCTTTTTTTTTTAACCAAGACAAGATAGGCGGATTTCCATTATTTTTTGCACATTCCTTTTTTCCATCAAAAGAGCTTATTTATTTATTACTACTCTGATTTCTTCAGCAATACTTAAGCTGCTGTTCTGTAGTTTATTTCAGCAATAGTTACAATTATATCTTCATCATAACATTGTAATGGTCATCAATGGGCTTTAGTGAAAGATAAACATCCTGGTCCCAATCTCTTCTACCAAACCTCTTGTACATGTTATATTATTAGTCGTAGGTGCCTTGTGTACATAATGAAACAATACAATGAAATACATTTGTATTTTGATTTAGCACAACTGAGCCTTTGTTATCTGGTTACCACTGACCACTTTCATTTCCCGTTTTTAAATTGACATTTTGTGCATTAAGTCAATTAAAAATGCTGAACTGAAGCAAGAGACAATCACTTTTGACATTCAAATAAAATAATGGGAACATTGCCAGAGGTTCACGAGTTCAATGTGAAAACAATGAACCATAATTCAAATAAACAATAAACCCTATCAACAGATTTTGTTCATAGGGTTTAACCTTTGATATATGTGTATATCAAAGGTTAAACCCTATCTACCCTATACATATTTTTATATAAACCTATGTATGTATGTTCATATATTCATAAGTTCATACATACATACTGTCTCTTTCCCATGGTCTTTGTATTCACGTGTACTTCTGCTCCTTTTATGCAAATGAAAACAAGTTGAAAGTTTCTGCATGTAATTTAAGATGGCATTTAAGCCTCCTATCCTAGATGCTATCATCATAATTAATTCATCAGGTAATATTTCCCATTATTCCAAGGTATTATTTTATTTCAAGCTAGGTAATGAATAGCTACAAGGGCATGCACATTACTTAGCTACAAAATATAACACAGTCATCGGTGTAAATTATAGGTAGTAGTAATTATAAGTAGACTGCGGGAAATGTGGAAATTATAGAAGGGAATATTTAAAATTAAACAGTCAGCTGTAGAAAGTACACATGGACTGAGTTGTGTAAAAAGCATATGTAATATAGTTTCACTTGGGCTGGTGAAAGATGAGCGCCATGTCATTGTGTCCTTAGGTTTTGACTCAATCATTGGGGGGAATTCATATTCAATATTCAATCTTCATTCTCACACAGGGAAATTGGAATGAAGATAAACAGAAGAAAGGTTGTACCTTCCGTCTATGCTGGTATAATCAACCATGCAAGTGAACCTATGAATATGTAGTCCATTTCATCTGAGGGGTCGGACTCTGGTAGGGCAGGCCAGCCAAGATTGAATCTCAGCTCATCTGATTGGACCATATAAAGATTCAAACTGAGCTAATTTCATGCTGATCTGTTTGCCTCCAGTGAAACTATCCAAAAGGCAAGAGGCTATAATGATTTGGAAAGGAAGACACAACAGATAAATGGTGAAATGAAGTTGAAGGGCCTTCTTACCTTTGAGAAGAAATATTTCAATTTAAATGTATTACTTTATCAGGGTAAGGTCCTCCAGCTTTGCAGCTCTGAGATTACACCAATTAAACATCAAATATGATGAACTAACTGCAAATGAACAAATGCTCATGTGCCCCTGTTTAAAGGCTGGCATTCTGCTGTTGTACAGAGACATGCACTTACAACCACTGTTAGCTAGATCTGCTGCATATTGATTTAACAGTAAATCTGTAACAATGCAACCTGTATAGTTTGTTATCCAGCTCTTATCTTTACTCTATATAAGTATATATAACTTTAGCTTTATCTGTACACTGTCTGCTGTCAACTTTTGTGTGTGCCAACATACTTGGCTAGTAAAGTTGACTCTCAATCTGATTTATAAGAAAGCAAATACAACTTTGGAAACTGCTAACTAATACCCTTTGCTACAGAGTCCATCTTTTATTCAGTAATCAAAAAATAAAGTGATGAATCAATACTGAAAAGATTTTTAATTGTTTAAGCCAATGTTTTGACCCTACAGTGTATTAAAACTACATGTAGTTTACATTACTAAAAATGCCTGGCCCTCCAAAGGTAAAATAGCATATGAACATAAAAACTATGAGGTTCATATTTCAGCTGAAAGATCACCTGACTCTGAGTAAAGCAGGAAACATCCAGAAGACACAGCAGTGGTTTGTCTCCAGCTCTTGCCTCACTCTGCAGTTTGGTGCTGCTGAGCTCTGCCCGTGGGCACAACAGATTTGACACAAGAGTGCTGATGAATCTCATCAGTTTAATGTGTTTATGCTTGCTAAGCCCTAAAAGCTTATTGCTGTTCAATGGAGTGCTACAAAGTTACCTAATTTCCCCCCTGGTCGTCTCTCAACACGCAGCCTCTCTCCGGGTCTACTGGCAACACAGACTCCCAAAAACATGATGTACTCTGCAACCTGTGGAAGCCAGAAGGCACGCTGTGTCTCAATGATTTGTGTTATCGGGCAGAGAAAAGACCTTGACAGAAATACAGTGCGAACAGATATTACTGTTTTTTCCACCTTAAATTCAGCCCATGACTGTCTCTCTCCCTCCACATTGATCCCTTTTTACAGCCTTTTCACAGTAAGTGCTTTAGTCTTATCTTCACTGCCCCCACCTCGCCTGTCTCATATTCTAACCAATGAGGCAGGCTGCCTATATGACAGCTAACACCCAGTATTAATTAAAATGTCATGCCTCCAAATCAATATTGTAAAACAGTTCAAACACAACTCATCGCCACTGCTGTGATAAGTGCTTTTGGGTGACAGGTAAGTCCAAAGAAAGAGATGCAGGAGAATGGTATGATGGAATTATCCAGAGAGAACATGTAACATTAAAATTTATGACCCCCCTATGTGTTACTTCATCGCTCACAATTACAAATTATCCACACTGTCATGAAGTGTGCTGCTAAACTGACAGATCCATAAGTCAGCAGCAACAGGCCAGGAGGCGAGACGCGAAAACTCTTTAGCTTTAGATGTTTGACTGCAATGCATTAAAGGTGACTAATACACACTCATTTGAAAAGGTGGCTGTCAGAGCGGGAATTTATCAGGACTACTGAAATAGCTGCAATCCATCTGATTAAGTTTGTGTCACGTTCTGCTCTGTTAGGACAAAAAAAAAAGGATGCAGGTTATTACCAAACTATTTAAAGTGGACCTCTGTTACACTATGGTATAGGCTTTTGCCATGAAAAGTTTCCATGAATAAAGTCAATAAAACAGAGAACTACCGACGCTTTTCGCAATATTCCAACTATTATGAGCGACAAATAGGGTTGATTCAAAACTTCGCGAGGCTGTACGTGTTCACACATACTCATTGAAAGATATTGTTCAAAAGCAATGCTCGGGATATGGATAGAATGTGACAAATTCTGTCAGAGTAAATATAGTTTAATAAATGAATTAGCTTCATAAATAATGGCTGTAATGACATTTTAGGGGACAATAAGCCTAAGCGTTGTCAGGAAATAGTTGATGTATGAGTTTCATGCCTCAGCGGTTCCTCAAAATGAATAGGCTTGGGAAGATAGCAGGGGCCTGCAACCAGCCTATTTCCTCGAATTATCTACTTGTTGTCAATTTGCACAGTGGAATTACACATGCAAATTGAACTGCCTGCACAAACACCACTTGGAGATGATAAAAACAAATTAACAAAGGCTATAGAAGGAGGATTTATTTCACTGGCTAACCCAGGTCAAGCAATACATGTATTTTACGATTGTGTGTACCCAATTTTGGTGTAATTATATCAGCAAATTATTCTTTGTAATCTTATTATTTTTTCCTCAACCTTCTCCTTACACACATAATTAACTTCCCTCATATCCTCACAAAAAAAAACAAAAAAAACACAGAGCTTGCCTCTGCATCAGAGTAACGCAGTTCAATCTGATTTGGGGTTCATTCTCATCACCTTTCTGCAGCTGGAATCCAGAGGAAGGTGAGAGGTCAGCAGTTTAGTGACACAGTTTAATGTAACTGCTTGGTAAAGGACTAGACAAATCTACATAGCAGAAGTCACAATGTTAAAATATATATAATCACCTCTTAACATCATTCCTCATATTGGGGAGGAAATTAAGCGTCCCCGGACCTCCACGTTTGCTATTAGATATCTCATTTACTTTGTACACACAGTGCTAATCTGCACTAATGAATTCTGCCACACCAAGCCAGATCGAGATGACTTAAAATTATTACCACTTCCACAGATATGCCTTTCCTCATTTGAGGCTCAATTTGGCTGGCTCGCAAAAACAGTCTGTCACAGTAAGATACTAATAATTAGGGTTTTAAGATGATTAGTTTATCTCTGTGCTCTTACAGTCCTGCCTCTTATCCACCATGGCCAAAACTTAATAAGAGGCTCTAAGTTTTAAACAGCCAACTCCAAATTACCAAGAAATGACGGAAATAATGAACTGGAGCGCATGCCAGGGAGAGAGACACAGCGAGAGAGGGAGAGACAGAGAGATGGATGGTGGGAAAGCTGAGAGACATTAATTCAAGTGTGAAATAGAACACAAAGTCTGGTAATCAATAAGGAAATGATTCAGACCTGTAATGCCAAAATTGTTTAGTATTAACAGGACTTTGTGACTCTCATTTACCTTCAGACGCTGCCGTGCTCATCAACTTGTCATACATGTAATTAAAGTCACGATAATGCTGAGTGAGTGATACCAGTTAATGGTTGCATATTTTAGAGGATGAGATAGAGATTTTACATGTTCCAGATGACATTCAATATAGCATAAGCCTTATCAGCCCAGTTTAATATGCACTGCATTTGGCAAAGCTGAACTGAGTAAATCTCTCATCTTAGGCTACAGGAAGGTCAAGGGGAGTACAAGGTCTCCAGGTTTTATTTGCTTTACATTTGTCCCACAAGACAGGGCTGGGCATCATACCTCAATACTTTCTTGTTAATGACCAAAATGTCTGTAGTTAGTATGAAATGTCTGGTCACATTCATAGTCTTGTTTACATCTTTGAGCATATTGTTTCTGATTTTAAGGATGCACCTTAAGATTATTTTCATTATCTATTCAGCAGTCTATTCTTTTTTAATAAATCAATTGTCTAGTCAATAAAATGCCAAACAATAGTGAAAGTTGTTAATTACAAGTTCCCAGTGATTGGCATATTTCTTTAAATATCTTGTTTTTTGCCCAAACAACAGTCCAAAACCAAAACCCAAACAGATTTGATTTAAAATGAATTGATGAAAGCAGAGAAAAGCAATAACTACTCACAATTTTAATTGATGAATTGAATTAAATGATTACTCAATTATCAGAATGGTTGTTGTTTAATTTTTTGTCCATGGATGAATCAATTAATTGGAAAGTTGATTAAGGACTATTTGCTTTAAATTATAATTTTGCCAATTTTAAAGTGTATTTTATTGAGGCACAGTTATGTATTCATGTAGGAATAGTTAGTTATAAAAAATGGAAAGTTAGATAAAAAGTATTGTTCTGTGTCTATCTAACTATTGCAAACAATTCCCAGCCCTATACAGCACAATACTACTGCTTTAACCTAAATACTTTCCTATACATTGTCCAGCCTGCTTAGACCTGGCTATTGGCCTTTTTAGATATATTGGTGTTACAGGTCTCACTCTACATTCAAATGGCACACAAAATACAGGCTATAATTTATGTAGATTATTGGCTTTGCAATAAGATGCAACCAAATGAAAGCCTAATGTGAATGAGTGTGAAAGAGCAATTTAAGGGTAGATGTGCCTGTGCCAGTGCCAAGGGCTATACAAGATTTGCATGCTAATCATTCTGATAATAATGTAATGCCCAAAGCACTTTGGGCAAATTGCGAACCATTGGTCATAGAGGGAAGCTTATCTCGCCACAAATATAGGTTAACATTTGAATGATTCTTGGTAATTCACAGACCTGTCAGTAGCCTGGCTCACCTCAATTAGAAATGCTCCACAACAGCTTGTTCTTGACTTGACTTTACTTCACTGCAAAGACTGGCTAAGACTGCTGTAACTCATCAAATTTGTTCCACACCTCTATTCTGGGCTGTCACTAAAACCGTAAAGTTTGCACAAAAAAGCCGCTCCGCTAGCTAAAACAGAGCAACAACAACTGTTAAACATTTTCTTACCAAAAACAGCCAATAAGAGCTTTTGTTTGGTCCTCGTGCTGAGGATTTGTATGTACAGTTCTGATTGGATCATCTGCTCAACGCGCCTAGCGCTCAGCCAATCGGCGCTTTCTTACAAGTAACGTCACAGTGTTTACCCGGAAATGAGTGCCAGCAACAACAACTGCCGACAAAATCTACAATTTACCGAGATCTGACCGTATTTTATTTAGTAAATGGTAAATTACTGTATAATCTGACTGCAAACTTCTGACTCGGAATGTACAGCGGACTTTTGCCCAAAGGTTTAACCGAAGACGACCTTAGTCCAGGTGACGAGGAGGATGAGCCAGAGGATGATGTTGAGGAGAAGAGGACGGAGGATGAGAAGTTCGAGAGCACTGCTGGGGTAAAGCTCAGCTCAGTGGTGGAGGCACATTCGACTCATACTGCCGGTGATGCAGACAATGACTCCCCGACATGCAGTATGCCTGGTATATCCCAGGAAATGTGGCAAGTATGTTGTTGTGGTTTACACTGAGCTACTATAAGCTTAGCATTCAGTCTGTGAAACACAAGCTACCTGTGGTGTACCTGCTGTGTTGTAAGTGAAGACTGACACTTACAGTATTGACATTTGCCATTTCAGTTGAAGCCAGCCCTGCATGAACTTGAGCTAATAAAATGTGATTAACAAAAGGTTATTGATGCCCTGCTGAAATATGTGTGTGTGTATCATAACATTATATATAGAGAGCGGAGGTAGAACTTGTGTGTTTGTGTGTTAAAGAAATTCCAGGATTTACGAAAGAAGAATGAGGAAATGAAGACAATGAAGATCCCCAGAAGAAGAAAAAGAAGACGACACAAGACAGGTGTCAGTGACAGTACAATGAATTTTATGCTACAATTGCTGCCCCTATTACTATGTATATCACCTTATCCACTGGGCAAAAATATTTATGACAAATGAGAGGAAAAAAATACTCACCCTAAGCTTTATTATAAATATAGACCACCATCTGCACCTGTTATACTTTACTTCTGTTTAGCTGATGGTCATTTGTATGAAACAATCCTAAAAACCTTTAACTATGTCTATTATTTCATTCAGCAGGAACAGAAAGTGAGGAACCTACAGAGACAAGGTACCAAAATGTTACTATGTCCTCTCAGGGAAGTATATACAACTGTATGGAAACCAGCTCTGATATCGTGACACCTTCATACCAACACACCAACATACAAATACACCAAACACATCAGATTCTTCAAATCAATCTGGATCACATTGTTGATGTGTCTAACACATCGTAAAAAAAGAAAGAAAGAAAGAAAAGAAAAGATAGTTGATCACAGCAAAATAAAAGTTGATTTTCATGCCACATTGACATTAACAGAAACCAGTGTTTGTCTGATCTGTGGTACGCTCTTGTAAATGGTTGTTTTATAATGCACAGTATAAACAGCCAAAAGCATATATATTTGTTAAATCATCTATATGCCAGAGTGACATCAGAGCTTTGTTTTGTTGAGTGCAAAATGTGGCACCAGCAAACTCTTTCACAAAATGTTTCCATGTGGTATGATCTGATTTCAGCATAAAGACAGAAATAGAGTCCAGTTAAAGGATGCATGCTTACTAGACCTAGTGAATACAGTTTGACTTATCGCAGTGCTGGTCTACATGTGATGAACATTAACACACATTTCCTCTGTCAGCAGAAAGTGTCAGGAGGAACGGGAGAACCACTGGGATGAGCTTAAGCAGTATTTTGGTGTAAATGATCGATTTGATCCCCCTGCATGTTCCAAACCCCCTCCGAAGGTAACAAAGACTCCTGCCTTCCAACTTATCTGCTAAGGTTTAATACTGTGTCTGTCGTAGCTGTTAGTAACACCTTCACATCCTTTATGTTTCTGTGCCACCGTAGGCTCTCATTGTTTTATGTGATATGACATATGGATTAGAAGGATCCTTGTGGCAACTCAGCCTGACACTGAGAAGAATAATAAGGATTATGTTTGGCTACATTTAGTGATAAGATTAGGATGAATCTCCTTTCTTGTAGGGTTGAGATTAAAGTGAGATGTAGGTTTTAACTCTGCAAGAAAATAATGAAAATCTAAAGAGGAGAGTGTCAGAGTACCTGACACATCCTCTGTGATAGTAGCGAGGACATTTAAATTATTGGTTATATTAATATGGTTATAATAGTTGGTCAGGTGCTACAACTTCTGTGGCATTCATAACTGAGGAAATTAAGACTAAACCCTCTTCCATTCAGATACATTTTCTGCACTGGAATGAACATTTCATGCAAAGGCTTGTAAATTGCCAATGAAGCAAAATATTTGCAAGCTTGATGAACATTATAGCTGACCCAGTGAATGGGAACTGTTCTCATTTCAATTTGAAATCCTTTTAATGATTATTTTGGAGTATTTTGTGCTTAATTTATCTCAGAGCAGCATAAAATTGAGTTTTTGCTGATTTTAGTCTCATTCTGAATAGGGCAACTATGAAAGGATAAAAGAAATGATTAACAAGCTGAATGAAACAGAACTTGTCACATCAACATAATGAGGGGCTCCTTCATCCCTCAAATGCAGTTCCTTGTAATTAATATGTCTTTTTTTTTATTTCTGCCAAGTCTTTCACACAGTCATTTGTGGGAAAAAGCTGTTATAGCAGTCAGATGTAATTAATTCATCTGCTAACAGCGTTTCTTCAGTGACCTTAAAACACGTTTCCTGATAGAAAGGATGATGGTCCGTCAGTTTGAGTCTTGTTTATGGGATACTATAGGTGATAACTGGGATCAGTAGTCAGGCT
This sequence comes from Seriola aureovittata, assembly GCF_021018895.1. Lineage (NCBI taxonomy): Eukaryota > Metazoa > Chordata > Actinopteri > Carangiformes > Carangidae > Seriola > Seriola aureovittata. The sequence goes on from NC_079377.1 coordinate 4,386,718, forward strand.
GTATCAGTGTCAGCTTCAAATTATCAGCAGAATAATAAACTATATTAAGCAAAATCAAAAGCAAGCAACCAGAGAAAGTTACAGAGAAAATTGTTTTACTAATTCTGCATTTTTAAGCCTGATGGTCTTGTCCTTGCACTTTTACAGTTGAGTTAAGGTCCTCAAACAATACATCAGAGGAGACACATTAATAATTACAGACTCTTTCCAGTGTATTTTTTTAGTATGATGAAATTTTGGGGGATGAAGAAATCTGGCGCTCGGCTTCCTCAGATAGGCTCATCACAGCAGAACTGCCTTCCCATCAGTAACCGGGGGCTTCTCCACACCCCCTCTGCTTAGGCCTGTAATGGAAATGTGTAATTAAAGAGTCACATTTATGTTTGGTAATCTCCTGTAGCATTTCTAAGATTTCCCCACTAATATCCAATCAAAAAGGTTTTCATTTGTGAAGGGAAATCTACATATTTGTAGTAATGGCAATCATATTAAAAATAAGGCCCTGGGGACTTTTGAAGTTACTCTTTGATTTTTTTTTTTTCTCTCTACCCCTATTTCAAAAAAAAGAAAAAATCTGAATTTTTTTTCCCCTCTTCTGCAGTCCGGCCTAGAAAAGAGCATAGAGAGGGCCGTAGCTGAAGGGGACATTGCAAAGGCAGAGGAGATGAGCGACAGACTCGCCACTCGAGAGGTACGTTGTGCTGATAAGAGATCTTTGGGGTGCTCCCGCTGTGACAAATCAGGCTAATGGATCCATGGCCATTTCTGCTGCAAAGACATAGAGGAACAAAAACACACGCAGACACCCACCATTCAGTCCTGCAGCCTTTTTCCATTGAGTTAATGGAAAGCCCTCCCCTTAGTTTTGAAGTGCTGCAGTGTCTAAAGGACTTTTGGCTCTGCTTTTTAATGAAGGGTACATTGCTTTCAAGCCAACTGTTAAATCATTCTCCAGGTAAGAGTTTCATACCTTTGAAGTGTACATGTCCCTAAATGCAGTGCCTGAAGTTTTGTAACTAACCGCCTTGGCAGTGGTTTGAAACTAATTTAGCATAAAATGTAGCCCACACACACATATAATTGTGGTTAAAAAGACATACAGCTGCGGTGTTACTTCTGCACTGGGGGAATTGCTGTACTTTGAGCATCAAAGTTAAACTTCTTTGTTTCATGATGCATGTTGCTTACAGCGTCCCATAAGCTTTTTCATTTAATAATAGTAGCAACACAAACATGTAACATACTGTGGGCTCAGATTTCATTGTTAGTCGTGGATTGCAAAAGAGTTGCAAAGAAGGTTCAGGAAATATTTTACTCTACTCCGCATTTCAATATTTTCTTTTAATGATATCTTCAATTTTCCTCAACATAGAAACATGGTAGTTTTTCATAACATCGTGATCCTCCACCAGTTTATTATTGCTATCCACCAATTATTTAAAATAATTTTCCAAGAAATTCATTTTGGCATGAAACACAGCTCTAAATACTATAATACCCCCAAGCCTCGTTCGCCAACACAGGGGTGAGTCAGAGTTGTAAATTCAAAACGCTTTGTTGTTGCAGTTGTGAACAAAACACAGCACCATAGTTACTGAATTGAAGCAGTATATATGAGTGAATTGATTTAAAACAATAGTTCAGGATTTTTGGAAAAAATGGCAAAGAGTCAGATGAGAACATTGATACCACTCTCATGTCTGTGCTCTGAATATGATACTAGTGAAACTATAGCCAGCAGCCAGTTAGCTTAGCTTACCAACAGGGGGAAACGGTTAGCCTGACTCTGCGTTTGTTTTAGCTGTATAAAGTCCAAAGCGTAAAAACGACAAAATCGCATTTTCTCATGGGGCTGCATGCCAGACTGTTTCCTGGTGGGGACCAGTAAGTTTCTGGAGTTTCTGCTGGTTGCTTGGCAACTGCTCCCAGCCATGTTTATGAAATTTAAGAGCTGTGATTGGATGTTTCTTACTGAAATTCACCTTAGGTGTTGTAGTCATTTTTGTTTTTATGTCCACAGATTTGCACCTTTGACCTTTATCAGAGAACCAAATATTTCTGACACTGTTTTTGTCTTTTGTACTGATGATTCAACAGCACAAGGCAACACAATGGCTCCCACTGTGAGTCACATAACTATGCATACGACAAAAAATAATTTTACTTCTGGAACCAGGGTGAAATAACGCCTCATTTTTCAGCTCTGCAGCTGAATCAGAATCACAGGAAACACTGATTATATGAATTTTAGACTAGATGCGTCACCCAGAAAGATTTAGCAATAAATGACACCAAAGACTGCAAACAGGAGTGCAGAATGTGTGTTTGCAGGATATTTTATTCGTCAGTTAAAAAAAAAATGTTATGTAATTATATAATATAGATTATATATCATTTTTATATTTTCATCAAACCTTTTCTGGAAAACCACACCCTATTGAATGGATAAGTCAGCTCCAAAAATAAGGTTCTGTGTTTAAAAGTGAAAAAAATCAGTTGTACTATTCATTGAATTGGCATTACATGCGTGTCCCTGGTACCTCCACTGTGTAATAGACATTAGTGTGCAGCGTCACAGCCCCTCCATATTCCCACCTTAACTGCTAGCAAAGTGGTCAAATATGGGGGAGTTAAATGAAAGCTCTTGTGAGTGGCACCTGCGCTGTACTTTCATAAAGCCTCTTAGAGCGCTGGTGGATTGGTTTTAGCCTGAGCCGAGGTTCTCGCCTCTCTGGCACCTGCCTCGCGTCTTGCCAGAACCGTGATGGGACGTGACAGCAATCTGGCAGCCACAACTCATTGTTTAGCAGTGATAACTTCATTTCACGCGGGTAGTGAATTGACCATTTTGAAATCCCCGAACCCTGGGTGACGTAAAGTTGTACACCGTTAACTTTTGAATACAAAGGAAGGCAACGCTGAATATATGGAAAATATGAAGTGGCAGCTAAAAGCCATGAAGTTTGAAGGATTGTGAATCAGAAAGGATTATGATATATCTTAAATGATGCCGTCTGTAAGGCAGATAGCATTAAGACCAACATGTTTGTTTACAGCACTCCTGTTCACTTTTGACAGGAGCACGGTGACAAACATTTAGAGGATCAATAATCCCCACTGTGGCCAGAATCAATTTCAAGGTTATAATTGAGTGGCTCATTTGGTACGGAATGGCTTAGATGTTTAATTTGTTTACGGTCATAACACCAAGACATGATTGTGGCAGGCTTTTCACTGGAAGAATAGGAACAGGTTGTCTTAGCAAAAAATGCAAAAGCATTCCGACAGCTGTGAAGAACTAAAGAGGCCTGTTTGTCCCTTTAGGCATTGTTTTGTAAGGAAAACGCTGGTATATGTTGGATGACAATGTTTCAGTGTATTTTCATCCTCAATCTAACGGTTTCCCACTTATCTCCTCCAAGCAAAGGCAAATGGAAGGAAGATAGAGTGCTTGCTGTCAGAATCCTCCTTTTTATAAGACGAAAATGTTTGTTTCTGCTGTTTTGAGCTCCCTCAAATCAATTAATGATTTCCATTTGCTCTACTTTCTTCTTTTTAATCTGAACATTAAAACAATTTGGTAAAAACCTGTTTTGAAGGCTCCTTACAAATTCTGAGATATGTGCTCTTTCATCTGTCAAACTTCTGAGACCCGCGGCTGGGATATTGCAGGTTGCGTTTTTTTATTCTCATTACAGTTTTTAAACATTTCCCGAGGCTGTAAGTCTTTGTTTTAGATGAATTCACGAAGACATCCTCCAGTTTTTTTTGAGTGAAAGTACCAACGCCCCCGAAAATGGCGCAAAGAAATCACAGCCCCTTTTAGGTAACAAAATATTATTACACTGCTTAGACAAAGCTACCTAATGTATTCCTTTAAACTGATCAGATTTCTTTTCTCATAAAGATGTCTGTTGGTCCTCCTGAGCATGATTTCTTTTCACAAGTCATACAAGACACAAAATAATGTAAAAAGCCTCTCACCTCCTGGTAGTCCTCGTAGTTCAGTGGATGAAACAGTGCAGGTCCTCCGGTTAAGAAGACTGGGCCTCCATCCTTTGATTACTGCACATTATTTTACACTGCTGCAAGTTGCATGTGGGGTAATTAATTCTGTAATTAGCATAACATCTATTGACTGACACACACTGTTTAAATGGCTCAAAGCCTGTCAAGAACCTTGATAGCATCCAGCAGCTCATATTTGACAGATTGATTTTGCCGCCGTTCCTGGTAAATGAGCCAGTGCAAAAGCTGACGACTGTTCAATGCTACAAAGCATGGTGAAGGCTTCCTGTGTCGTCTAAAGTGTAGTGTGACCTACAAGGAAATTTGTAATGTGTTGCTTTGGTTTTATTCTGTCCTAAACAATACATACAGACAGAAGTACGTCTCTCATGTTTCCTTTTTAATTAAAAAAACTTCTGTAGCCTATGTACTAAATTTCAAATGACATTAATCCAACAGAACCAAGCCCACAAATTAGACAGAATTTTGACATGACAAGCATTATACCAATGCTGGTCTCTAGTATGCTCAAACACATGTAAATACTCCGATGTCTGGACATCTAGGCATTTACCGTACACACGCTTACTGCAACATACTTAGCCACATAAGCAACGAATTAACAATTTGATTATTTAGAATTATCTGTACTTAAATTGGTTCTTACATTGTAATGAAAAAAATGTCATCTTTAACAGACATAAGACAATTTGTTGAACTGTATAATTACCAGGAAATTGGGATCAAGTAAACCACCTAAGCCAGAGACTAAGATGTGTCCTTTTACTTTGACTTCATTGAAGCCAACAATAACAAATCTGGTTAGAGTAAGGTTATTGTATGAGGCAAATCAAATAATTAAAGTCTTAGCCAATTGTAGGGAAATTAACTATGAACTCACAAAGACACATTTTGATTTAACAAAGCCAAAATGACGGCATACAAGCTCAACAACAAGCTCATAATCAACTGCAGATTGTATCTGATTCACGTGTACTAGGAAAAGTAAGGGTCCTAAGATTGATCCCCATGGAACTCCACATGTGACAGCTCCTGGATTTGATATGGTGCCATTAATGTCTACATACTGAATAGATTTACTTAGGTATGACTTAAACAAACCAACTACGAGGTTATCACATCCTATAAATTCACTGCATCAGATAAAAGGGTTTACTGTATCAAACGTCTTTTGAAGGTCGATAGCAACCATATAATTTCATGACACTGGATTGCTATTGCTAATAAAATGTACTACTGAATGTAGTGATCCTTTACATTGGCATTTTGAGAGAGAACTTTTATTAGTGTCTTCATTCAGCATCGTTCCATAACTCAGAATGATAAAAATCAACTCAGCAAGACAAAAACTGCTTTGTGTACTTTAACCTCAGCTACTGTACAGTGCTTTCTTTGTCACACTAATCCACCCTCTCGTATTACATTCAACATCAGCCTTACGATAAATAATTACTCCATTGCTTTTTTTTCTCCTTATAAAACAGCCACTGAGGTCTTTTGAAATAGTCAGAAGCTGTACTTTATATACAGTAAGTGGGTATATTTCACCACAAAAGACCGTCACACCATATTAGAGCTTACAGTTCCCTTATAGCACTCATCAAAGCTATTAGAATGGCATTACCACTTCAAAACAGAAACCCTCTGTAGTCTGTCACAATAGCGGGTGTCAAGTCCATTTCATGACTTCCAGGAGCTAAAGAATATGAAACATAAAAAGTAGTTGTATGGCTGCTGGTCTCTCCTGAACTACCCAGAAATGGAACCACACACAAAGAAGCATGTATGTAGTAGAAAGTGATTTTTCCCTTCAGTCTGCACAGAGCAAAAGAGCTGGGCACCATGGAGGATCAGTGTCTTATATCAGTGTCTTATCTAGTTAAAGTTGTTTGCCAGAATGTGAACACTATAAAGTGTCAACTATGCACATCACAGGAGACTCACGTTAAATGAAGTCAGTTATTCAGATTATAAATTCTGTAGTCTTTAATTCTTCAAGTTAAGACAAAATGTTTAAAAAATAGTTTACTGCAATAAGGTTTAAATGTTGTTGTATTCACAGAACTGCTGGTTCAGGCTGTAATCCAGTTCAGGTCTGTTTTCACTGATTACACTGACCTTTCCAGCCCAGGAGTTTTCCAGTTACTATGTATGAAACTGTTTACTTCCTCTTCGGACCCCATGATTTTCTTGCCATCCCATAATGCCTTGCAGATTTGAGTTTGCATACATGGTAAAAACAAGAATGAAAGCGATAAAATCAGTGTGACACTACAGCTACAGTTCAACAAAAACAAACATCGTCATCAAATCTCTAGAAGATCCGAAGCCTATTCTAAACCATCTATTACATTTACATGCAACAAAACAAAACCAGATTATTTCAGTAACTCAATTAAGGACACTAATCTCTTTGTATGTAAGTGTGGTGATGAGTCAGGAGAATAGTATGAATACAACAGTTCTTGGACTCCAAAGTGAAGTCCGACAGAAAAAACACTTGGCAGCAGTTACATACTCCTCATGGTGAAGTTGTCATTATAACATGTTTTTTGAATCAACACATTGTATAAATGTCATGAGCACATACTCCAGGGAAACCTGCTGAGGAAGTCCTGACACAGCTTTTATTTTTCACTATCTTGAAAAATAAGTCATCCCTAACCCTTACTCACTTTTGAATGATTTCTCACCTCTTACTCATTTGTTTCTGCTAATTTTCATTCAATGAAATAGAGAATAGTGCTTCCTATTGCTGGTCTTAAAGTGCCCGTGTTGTGTTTGATTGGCAACTGGTTTCCTGATACCCTAATCCAGCCTCATTTTGACCTGTGGCTTCCTGAACTCTGGACGGCCTTTGGGTGGCGGGCCTCTACTCAGAGTGTGATGATCATGATTCTAAATTGTTTAAAAAGTGGTCCCTTCCAGTAGTTATATCACTTAACATGCAATAATTAACCACATGAATATGCATTAACTGGAGCCATTTATGGTTTAGCATTTGAACATACGGATGGTTATAATATCCCTCATTATGTCCCAGCTCGTATTTCAATAGAAGCAGCAGCTGAAAGGAAAAGCCCCACTGTCCTTGAAATCTACCCTTTGGAAAGCCTCGCTTAAATGCTGTGAAACAAAGGTGGTGCGGCATTTTGTCGGAGGAGACATGGTGGCTTAGTTGAAACAAAGAGCTGAACTAAGAGTGTTTCATGATATTTATGTTATTTAACACCTTTTTCTTCTCGCCACCTTCCTCCCCGCCATGCCTCGTGTTTGTAATCAAAAAATTCATGAGCAGCGCTTTTGTGAAAGTGAGCTTTATCAGATTCTGACTTTCCCCGCCCCACATCAGAGGAGGAGGCTGACTCCCTCTCCCCCGCGAGCCCCCCCAGGCCACCTCGCAGAGAGTTTAGGGAAACTCTCCTCTTTGTTCATTTTTCCTTCAGCGTAAGCAATTTATCACTGAATGAACTTTTATTGTATCTCTGGATGACTCACATTAAATTTTCGCCCATTAATTTTGAAATGGATTTTGAAATGGGTACTAAGCTTTTATCAAATGCCTGGGAATCTCATTTGGATTATTGTATTTCATTAATTACTTGATAGACAAAGCATACTTTTCAATGTAGATTTGTGTGCTGTTTAATTAATTAGTATGTTTTCTCTTTTAATTAAAGCCATTTTTTTTAAATTAAAGCCCACAGCAAAACACATATATAATTTGTTTGTAATTAGGCCTTAATTGGTGGTAGTGGAAGCTTAGCACCCTCGGTTTCTTTTTTCATGATTGCCATTTTATTGCCAGTCACTCATTAATTAAACTGTTTTTTCTAATTAGCTTATAAAACTGTTGATGGCATATTATTGTAAGTGTGAGTTCAAAGCTTGCTAATAAGCCTACCCTACTCAGAAGAGGCGAGATAATGGAATGTGCACAAAGCAGGCGAACTTTCAGAGATTTTTTTTTTGTCTACTCCCTAAAGATGACATGTCATGTGTATCTAGCATCAGATTACTAGAAGAGAGAATGGAGACATGGCTGCTCTACTGCGCCTTCCCCGGAGTGACTTTCTTTTAGCCTGCCATGTAATTCTGTTTGTCAAAGTGCAGGCAAGATTACAACAAGCTCTTATGAGGCTGCCCCATGAAAGACTGATAAACTTTGGTTACAACAGTGTGGGAATATACCACTATACCAAGCACTGTAATGGGATTATGATGATGCATTGCTATATATATTGCTATTGCTGAATTTAGTACCGAAACAGTAGTTGTTGAAGTAATTGAGATTACCATCAAACTCCCAGTCAACTTTAATGCTTCTGGGACGATCGATGGGTGAATGAAAGTGTAATGTACAAAAGTACAACTTTCAGGTGTGTGCACTTTACTTTTACACTACAGTTTCAATATTGTATCATTGAAATACTACACTTAACTACATGTATTAAACAGATATAGCTACTAGTACCTTCACTGATTAAAGTTTTACACCTAAACGTGATGATGAGTTTACAGAATGTGATTAAACCACTCCACACTATATAAAATTTGCTGAAATAGGTAACTAATTAATCGATTAGTAGATTAACAGAAAATCATTCAGCAATTATTTTGATAACTGATTAATCATTTAATCCCTGTTTATTACACAAATGCCAAATGCTTCATTGTTCCCGCTTCTTAAATGTGAGTTTCTACTTTTCACTGTGTTAAATTTCAGTGAAGTGAATAATGTTTGCTCCTGAACTGTCGGTGTGACAGAACAGGTGATTTAAAGACGTGGGCCCTTGTAACAAGCATTTCTTCCTATTTGTTGATGTTTTACAGACCAAACAACACATCGAAAAAAACAGATTAATTAATTATTAATCAAAACAAATCATTTGTTGCAACCCTCCACCTGTTCCTCCACCTCAACCAGCTACAACAGTAAAATGCTGCTAACATTGCATCAGTCAGAATGATCTAATCATACACTTTTATAATAGTTTAACACTCTTTTTACACTTGAAACTTTTAATACTTACATCATTTTGCTCACAAACCCTTTCAATGAAGAACTTGTCATGGGCTGTGTCTGAAATCCCTCATTCATCCACTGCCCACCCCCCACCCCCCACCCTCTATGTAGTTCTATATCGTGAGCTCAGTGGTAAAATGAAAAAACACTTTCCAACACAGAGTCATTTTCCCTGCTCTGTTTTTCTTTCTCTCAGCACGAGCACAATGCATGATGGTATATATGGCTTGGTTAAGGACCATCGTTTGAACGCTACTTTCACGATGCATTCTGGGATATATGGTCCACTTTATAAGATATAATAATTCTCACTATACATTCGGACTATATAGGGAGTAGTGAGTGATATTGGACACAGCATTGGCAGTATTTCTGAGAGTTGATTACTTGTTGTTTATTAAGCAAAAAAGGCAAAAACATTTACTGGCTCCTGCTTCTCTTTTCTCTTCTTATTTTCGTATCTTTGCATTTTGAACTGTTGGTTGGACAAAATAAGATCATGGCAAAAATAATAATAATAATTTAAAAACCTTCCCATAGACTCTTAGAGGTTGTTGGACTTGACAGGTAATCAGGGAAATGAACAGTATATTATTCACTGTAGCTAATAGTCTATAGCTAATAGTTAGCTCTTCCTAACTCTTGAGGTGTGTGTGCATGTGGGGATGTCTCTGTCACCGTTATTGTCTTTTGTGAGACATGAAGCTGTGATTGCTTTATATTCTTTGTGTTTCCTCCAGTCTATTACTTTACTTTAGAGATTTCCAAACTAACTGAATGAAACGTTGTACTTCTTTCCTTGTTAATGCGATACGGGTGGTATTGATTGACCTCTTGATCTCTTGACCTTCCCTGTGTTGCTGAAACCCATTTTTCTTCCCCCTCCGCCTCAGTTCTAAGAAATTATGCTGAAATAACACACGAGCTGCCTAATCTGATATTCATTCCTTTCTTATATAGCCCTGCTTTTCCAAAGTTGACTAAGGCCACATTATTTAGGCATTAAGGTAGTGTGATAAGGGAATTAGGCTGGTCATTAATCGTTTACACGTCAAATGCAGCAGAGCAGCTTGGGGAGGTGATTTAGCGAGGCAAAGCCATATAGCCCTTGTTAATCCACCTCTCACAGGTTTTAATTGGAAGAGGCTTCCTGGATAGGAAATTTATGAATGGGTTTAAGGCCATTTCTTCCCTTAAAGCCATCATTTATTTCATATTGTTAATAGGAGCTTTAACACTTTATCCACATGGAGACGCATTTTTCTCATCTTTCATTCAGCTATTGTCTTTTTCCACTCGCTGTTTAATTGCCACAGTGTTTCTGTGAACCCTGGGCTGCTTAGAAAGACTTCCTAATGCTTCTTTCATTTATCAAACACCTCACAACTGATGCAAGAGAACAGACACACAAATGAAAACAGTGTGTGAAACTGTTAAGATAGACTTGGTTTGTCTTCTTACACAGCAGCAATGCTCATTTTTTCTATTTCTTTTTTTTTTTTTTTTTTTTTTACTTGTATTGTGGCCCCATGTTTGGGTCTCCACTTGAATCTCCATGACGACCCAAACACGAATGAACAGAAAACGGTACTATTTACTTAACCCTCCTAGTGGCCTTAAGCTGCTGCTGCTGCAGTGCCAACATTGTGCACGATGAATTTTTTTTGCCTTCAAATCTTCCAAAGGTCAGAGTATTAATCCTCTGAATAAACCTTGTTTTTAACAGGGCTGTGCACAGGCCACACAAGAGAGAGGCACGGAAACACGCCTGTGATGGACACTTAATTGTACATTAATATGTGGTGGAGTGGGAAGAATTGCCTTTTAGGAGCCACATAAACAAAGAATGCAGGAGGTTTCCTGTCTCCTGCCTTTATTCCAGCTTTGTAGTTTCATTCTTATTTTTCACCAGCCTCTGATGTGAAAGGATTTGGCACTAAGATGCACGCAAGGGGAGGGGGAAAAAAAATCCTGAAAAGTGGATCAAAAAAGTAAATGAAAAATAATGTCATATTACTGAAAATATGAGAGGCTAATTTGTGCCGACTTTTTGCTAATTTTGTTCTCGCCACAGAAAGAGGAGCCGTCACCTGCTCGGCGCCACAGCGCTGACAGTGCCAGTGATCCATGAAATAAGCTGCCGCTGGCTTTGTTCAGATAAGAATGAACAAATCTGCACAATGTACTGCTCTCGGAATCTCATTTTCATACTTGCATGCAGGCTAAAAGAAATAAGCTGTTTGCAGGCTTGATTAATCAGACATTTGAGGGGTTTTTTTGTCTCTTTGATCTGTTCTGTCTCCTAGGTAACTTGGTTGACATTAATGTTGAGCCCCAGTAAAGACCATCAGGGATTGTAGACTAAACTGATAAAAAAAAAAAAAAAAGAAAGAAAAAAAAAATTAAAGACCTTTAATGTTTTAAATATAGTAAAGGCTATGTTGTGAATTTAAAAGAAGGGGAAATGAGGGGCATGGAAGTGGGTTTTAATTTTGCTCGTGGAATGTTTGGGAAGGCGTGTTTTCAAGACCTTTTGCATTTCAAATGCAACCCCACAGGAGAGCAGGTTAATGTGGGTAATCCTCGTGTAGGAAAAAAAGAAAAATCTCTGGCTGTAAATCTCCAAATGAAACCGTTTAGCATCATGCAGTTTCATTTGATTTGCTCCCAGAATGAGCCAATGTGTTTTTTTGTTTTTTTTCCCCCAGCAAACACAGAGAGCAGGAGCTGTTCTCGGATTTGTCAACAATTGAATAAACGTCTGGTTTATAATCTCAGCGTGCATCGCAGCCACTCAAAAGTGTTTAGCACCTACACCACTCCAACAAGGAGCAGCGAACACGCCGGTGTGGTTTTATCTGCTCGCAAATCTTGCTGCAAATGTAAGAGCAATCATCTCTTCTAACTCTCTTTAAGAGGAGAAAACATGATTTGAGGAATTTAAAACCTATAAAATGGCAAAGAACTGGAGAACTGTCATAGTATGCACGCTCCAGGTTATGCAGACGCTTTCACAAATCTTCCAGTGACTGTATAGATGAATGCCTTGAGGGCCCTGCCGGAGCCCAGTACTTGCAGCCAGCCGAAGCCCTTATCTTAAATCCAAGCAAAGTACCATTAATCTTTTTGAAAGACCTTTATGGCTTTTAATGTATCCCAAATTAGAACATTTTACACCCTTGGTTCCTGAAATATGGTGATAAAAAGCCTTTAGAGTTTAATTTTTCCTGCCTGCTCGCTCTGACCTGCTTAATCCCAGCATGCATTAGGAGATATTTTAGTTTCAGTCTTTCTAATAAAGTTTATCCCACTTAATTATAATTGAAACATTTTTTTTCCAGCAGGTCTTTTTTTTTTTTTTTCAAGTGGCGCAGTGGTGGCACATTTCTTCATTACCTTAAGACTTCCTTTCCCCCCTGATTGTACTCTGAATATTACAGAGAATTACCCAAAGGTTTGGTGAAATTGTTCCAAGTTGTTTATCAAAGTTTGCCTTTGCTTGAATAATAAACCTATCTCAGGAGTGACAGAGGAGGCAGGATTTTTCCCTTTGTTTCCCGTGCCTCTGTGTGACTGGGGTTATTGGGATTATTCTGCTTCACAATACACACATGTCTTCCCTGGGATTTGAATGTTTGCCTCTTGCAGTCACGGTCATTCTCTTCACTTCTGATTTCAGGGACTGCCTGCAGAACTCCAAACACTTTTTACACTGGTGATGAGCGGAAAAAATGCCACTGCAACGTCTCTGAGACGAAAACTAAAAAAATACTGAACAATGTGTCTCGACGTTTATTTATTCAGTTGTTTCATTTGCACATTAAACAAGAAAAAAGCCGTCATCAAAAATAAAACAATGTGTAGGAGAGATTATGTGCCAGGATCTTAAAAACATCACTTCTTCTGAAATCAAAAGACAAAATACTTCAGAATGATTTTAATAAAACAACACTACAGCCCCAGATATACACTCACACATATTCACCACTAACATTATTGAGCACCGCCATGTATGTAGCTACTGTGTCTCCTTACCATTATTTTCCATGAGCTGTTATAGTGGAGATATTTCCAGTATGTTGGTTGTATGGTTGGATTTTTAAAGATAAACACAAAAAGCACTGGAGCAAACTCAGCGTCTACTAGAGCTGCAACTAATGATTGTCTTCATCATCCATTTATCTGTCAGTTATTTTCTTGATTAATTATTTGCTCGATAAAATGTGAGAAAATAGTGAAACATGCCCGAGGTGACACTAACAAACCCCAAACATCAATCACAGACGACAAGAAAAACGGCAAATATTCACATTTAAGAAAATGGATCAGTAAATTTTTGCACTTTTCATACGTAACGACTAATTTTAACGATAAATTGATTATCAATTGACTCGTTGTTTCAGCTTTTATGTATGTTTCAGAAACAAGCAAATTTATGTATAATAAAAAATCATAGTGAACATGTAATAAAACCAGCAGCTGTCTTAAGGAGAAGAATTATCATAGCAAAGGTATTATTGGAGTTATATGTTCATATGTGTGTTACACGTTATGTAAAATCTCCTTATGTTGCTCTTCAAACATTTGTTGTTGTTCAGCTCAATGACGGTTCTGCTGTGATGTGGAGGAGGCAGCACAGGCAGCAGAGACCCTGACGAGAAGCCACCCTGACACATCAGTCGGGGAGCTCGTGCTTGTGCTTGCAACAGACTGATTTCCATTCTCTAATGGGCCTCTCCTCTGTCTGCCTCTAAATAGGTGGCTGTGAAAATCGCTCAAGCCGCTGATTGCCGTGACTTTGTGCAACGCAAACAGGAAGAGGAAGCTTTGAGGGCAGAACAGAAAAGGAAGAAGCAAATAGTCTGGGGGTACGACGTCTCTCTCATGTCCTCGTGTTTATGTTTGCCATCATATCTGCCACTCTGGGTTCAAGTAGAGTGAAGATGCTGAAGCCTGCATTAGCTGCTCTTTGGTTACTCGCTCACACATTCATTCAATGTTTCTTCTTCTTTTTTTCCTGTGTTGCAGGTTTGAAGCGAAAAAACGATGGGAAACCAAAAGCAACATGGGCTTCATGTGACAAAGATGGAAGAAAAAGGAGAAAGACTGCAAGCTTTTTTTTTTTTTTTTAATAAGTTAATTTGATAAAAGTGATGTTTCTTGTTTGCTTTTTTTTTTTTATAGCAGACTGATCCTGTTTCTTTTTATTCTCTTTGTATATTTTGAAGACTTCACACCAGCAGAGTGTGAGGGGGGAAAAGTCACACAGTTGGCTGAGGAAAAACCAATCCAGAGAGTACAAGAGAGAGAGAAAAAAATTATGGAGCATTCAAATTAATTCCTAAGGCGCCCATTGGTGTCTGCATTGTGTTATTTTTCATTACATTTCAGTGATTTGAGCGTTCTGGCCTTTTTTCCCCCCTTCAAATTAAATCTGGTGTACATTACTGGATGATGCGTTTATTTATTGCTGTAAAGTGGGTTAATCATGAAGGCGCTCCTTTCTTCTTCTGAGGAAGAGAAAGGGAAGATTAGGGCCCTAATGCAATGTACAGGATAATGTGCGATAGGATTTAGGAGTAGAAAATGAAATTTGGCTGCTGTAAACTGTTGTGAGCAGTCGTAAACTGGAAGTTGAGTGAACAGTTTGAGGGGAGGGTGAAGGGGGAGGGTGAAGGGGGGGGGGGGGGGTGTGAGACATGAAACAGAGGCTTTATGTTGGCGCTCACCCATGCTGGGAGACATGCTATTGTTTCTCTGCCCGAACAAGAGGCACGCGCTGTTTCTCCGAAGCCTCCACTCGCCGCTCATTGTGTGACGAGCTTCTCTTCAGCATCTGTAAACTCGTAGAAAAAACCGTCGATTCCTCGCGCCGTCACTTTGATCTCCTTTGATCTGCAGCGTTTGCCTCCGCCGCTACTCAACACTTCTGCAATGCTCGTTCAGATTCCAGGAAGTGTTAATTGCAAACAGCATGCAAAAAAAAAAAAAAAAAGAAGCACAAAAATGATAATTACTTTTATTCATAATGCTTGCTTATATTTTTTTCAATCATAAAAAATGATTGCTTTGCTTCCAGGTAATGAGAATTAAAATTAATCCACCTAAGTTGTTTGCATTGCACATATTTGGGCACTTTGTCCCCTGGTGAGGAACCGTGTTCTCCTAGCTCTGCTGTGTCTGCTGAATCAGTGCGAGGGGAAAATTAGCAAAACATCAGCAATAAAAGTTTGTTGGCAATTATGATACAAAACACCTGAGCTGAGGAAACCCAGATATGACATGAGGACAAAAACACACGTTTAGAAAATTCAAGCTTCTTGTATCATTTCACATGAAAGTGAATCACATGACTTGTGTGTCTGAGAAGCTGTCAGTTGGTGAGAATTGGTGCTAATTAAACTATTAATTATCTCTGTAATGAGACGCGAGTTAAAACTGTGTTAAGCACATCAAAGTACAACATGGGATTTCTTCACTTTGATGACTGCTATGAAAAATATATCTTGACTGAGGAGTGAGGAAACATCAGAGATGCTTCATTAATGGGACAAAAAGAAGCAGAATTTTAGGGGCCTTTGAAAGTTTTTGGAAAACTCCTCGAGGACAACGTCATGATGTAATAGTCTGCTTTATTTACAGAGACTTGCTGGATGCAGGTGTCAGAGTTTTTCAACAAAGTTATATTATGTTTGCCCTGTTCCTGGAATGCATTTATCATCTCAATGGAACAACCTGCAAGACTCAAAAACCAAGGAGAACATATGAGTATGTGTTTTCCATATGCAAACGCCATGTAGCCGTTTTTTCAAAGCTAGTGGTTGTCAGTGAACATGACCAGTGCTGATCCAAGAGCAGCGCGGCACCGTATCAATAGCATCTCACTTAATTAATCTCTTTGAACACAGGATAATGCCTTGAGCAGAGACAATTCTGCTTTTAAACTGGAAAATCCACTTTCCCCTCTCGTCATGTTGAGGAGCTGTTTTCAGTAGTCTGTTCCTGCAGGCCAATCTTAGCCCCTGACCTAGGCTGATTTGTTGTGCAACGCAGAGACAAATTCCTTGGGCACATGTCGAACCACTTCTAGGAAAAGTGTTTGTTGTGCGGAGCCGGGGAAAAAAAAAAAACAACACCAACAATCCTATTAAATGGTTGGGAAGCTGCTATTGTATGAAAGGGAACATATGTTGCTGGTAACAAGACATCAGCACTATCACTTGCTGCTATCACCAGCTAGAAGAGGATTAACTCAAGAGGAGAGATCTCCCAGATACAGCTGATAAAGTTGTGGCGATGTTCAAAACACCTCGCACCCGACAGGAGCGTAGCTCAGAGAAACGTGGCTTTGTTTATGTGTTGTTCAAGCTCTGTGATAACATTGTAGCTGCAGTGTTATTCTGTTGTGTAACTACAGCTTGTTACACTTTTATAATCCTTCTCCAAAGAGCTCGCTGTCACTAGATGTTCCCTGTATAAGTGAAGGTTTCAATTCATAAAAAAAATATATCGCCTTCATAAGGGTACTGTAGATTTAAAGGAGACATGTTGTTTTACATTGGAAATTTTACTTGTTTCACTTGGAAAACTAAAAGTATGGTGGCCCTGGGGGGGCAAAACACCAACTTTACAATGCAACAACAACTTTAAACAAAGTATATAAAGAAAACACAACATTTGAGAAAACACAACAATCTCGTAGAAAACACAGCAACAACATTTCAGGAAACACAAAAACATTTCAGAACAAACATGAACTCTTTGGAAAACAACATTTCAGAAAACAAATAATTGAATGTCCTTTCAATGACTAACATCAAATCAGTACTGGGCTACTGTAGTTAGTTTTCACATAATAAACATATAGTGTAAATGATGAACACATTCCTGCACATATGAGGTATATTTGCTCCCTCTGCTCACAGTAACATACTGCAGGAGCGACAGCAGTGTGGATTCCTTGGCTGATTTAATGACCTGCTTAATTCTGGCACGTCTGCAGCCCTCTCAGATGTTTTGTAGTTTTAATTAGTATAATCATCACTCTTGAAAAAGGCCACAGGGTTGTTTAATGGGTCATGTTTGTCAAGATGCACAGAATTATAACACAAAAGACATGCCATTTATTCAGCGCTACAGTCTTAGAGTGATTATGGGTGTCGCAATTGATAATTAGAGAAAGAATTGATTCGTCTGAAAGCCAAAATGAACCTCTGTGGTGTGAGGAAATTAGTTTGACAGTGTTTGGATGGCGGTGTTTACACTGCAGTGTGGCGGTGTGGGAACACTTTACCACTCCACTGTTAACTGAAGCAACTTGCACACACTGCTGTTTCTGGACGGCAGAGCCGGGAGACTTTTGATGTGACATCTGGAGCAGCAACTTGATATTTTCAGTAATGACAAAACTTCATATGAAATTTTGAATACAATGTTTCATTCTGCAGGCTTTTGTCACATGATAAGTGGAGGTTATGGTTCCAATTTTCAGGCAGCAAAGTACAAAGTGCTTTAAATAGTTTCCTCAAACTGTGGGAATTAGGTCAAGCTAACATTTACAATTTGATAAAGTCTGTTTAAATGCACTTCCTCCATAATTAAAAACCACACTGTAGTATGTGGGTTACATATACACCCTCTTAATTGTTTCTTAGTCAGAAACTGCTTGGAAAGCATCTATTTTATCATTTAGCATAAGTTATAGAACAAAAAAATGAACATGAACTTTCAATTAATTTTCTTCTTTTGCTATCGTGAAATAAATACATTCCAGTGCACAAATATGCTGAGCATGCACTCATTACACAGTCATCTCCACTCTGCAAACCACATACTGCATTTTATCTGAATGAATTATTAACCAAGTTAATGAATATTTCATTTTTCTTTATGGAACCATTTAACAGTCCCAACAGAGGTAATGACATCTTGAGCAGCGCCAAGTACCTTAAAGACAGAGGATCATTCACAGCCAGGTTCAGTTGTGCAGCATGTGAAGATATATTAAAGCTTTTTATTGTGGTCTGTATTTAACATTCAGCTTGTGTATAAACACACCTTTGCTGTATAGAACTTATTTGCACTGTCCTAGTTTTGTTTCCACACACACTGACCTCACCTCACGACTCCCTTTGTATCTCAAGAATGGACACAGCATGATCCAGAGCAGCCGGGGGGGATTTACACTGAGCAAATGAATTTAATGGTGTAATTAACATTACCTTGATTTGTCCCAGGAAAGACCTCAGTGAGTCCGGCTTGTGTGGTAATTTATTGCTCAGTTCCTATATGAAGAACACTCACCTACTGTAGAGCAGGTAATTACAAACACTGGCTTGATTAGCAGGGGGGAGGAAGCCGCTCCAGACTTGTTATTGATCAATTAATACTGGTAATACTGGAGTTATACTGCACCAAGACAGAGGCAGTTCACAGTACGCTGAATTAACCCTTCGATGTAAAGGTCATTGGGACCTTGTCAACAAAAACAAAAATAATCATTTAACTTACACATTTTTTCTGTAATGTATTAGTTGTCTAACCTCACAGCTGATCCAGCATGTGTCTTTGAGACAAATGTTCAGCAATGTCAACACGAAAGACACACAAAATCAAGGGAATGTTTGTTTTGGCACATCAGTATATATGACTGTAAAGTTATGAACAATATACTATACCATACTGTAATATAATATACTGTACCATGCTGTAGGAAAAGTCTCTCTAAATAGAAGTGATGAGTTTTTGAGGGGGTCGAGGATAGTGGATGAAGGCAGAGATGAAGATGTGCATGTGTGTGTGTGTGTGTGTTTCAATAAGTGTATGGAGGAAAGTTGTGGAGAAACTGCATGCAAACTGGCTGATCAAGAAAATGAATGTTGAAAGAGTGGAGTGGAGGAGTTGATGGGGAAATGACTGAAAGCGAGGACAGAAAAGTAAAGAAATTTACACTGATTGCAGATTTTTGTTTAGTAGAGTGTAAAATGAAAATGTAACAACGTTAGGCTAAGTCAGGCTACTTAGCTAAGCAGCTAAGCCACAGAGCTACATTTACAAGAATTACAGAACAGTAATGTTAGTTTGCTAACGTAGGCTAATATGTGTGTAATGGAACATCCTCTTTAATTTGACAGTGACAGAAAAAAAATACAGATATTTCTCACATGTAGCAAATGTACCCTTGTCTTGCTGTGTAATGTAGCTGAGTGGGTGATGCTTAGGACAGCTGAGGCAAATACTGTACCTGACAGAAACATGCATATGGATGAAAAGTTCCCTTTAGTTTCCATAGTAAATGTATAAAAGTCATTTTTTAGAAAAAGATACAAGAAACAAACACTTTATTTTCTGTAAAATAAGGAGGCTAAGAGAATTCAAGAAGGGTATTAATAGTCATCTTTGGAAACCTATATGCATCTCAGCATAAACAACATTACATATACTGTAGGTGAGGAAATGTTTTTCCTCACTGTTGTGAATTACATTTTCAATCATCACTTTCCTCTATCTTTACCACTCATACAAGCTGCCGTGTTGACTCCAGATCTTCATTCTGTCGTCGCCACAGTGCAGTCCTTTGTAAGCAGTATTGCTGCCATGTTGGAGGCTTGTCTAACAGTCAGGGCAGGCCCGATGAGCAGGGAACCAATTTGTGTCCAAACCCCAAGGAACCCCGAATTCTCCCAAGTAATTCCCTCCATTCCGACTCCTTAAAACCTTGTCTCAACACAAACAATAGCAACGCTTTGTAAAAGTGACTCTAAAACCTCTGCCAAGCATAATTTATCATTTGAATGACAATGGGCCACTTAGCACTGCTTAAATTATTTCTGTGCTCTATCTGCTACTTGACTGGCTTTGTGTTGTAACAGCGGGCGATCATTAACGCCACGGGGTGATGTGGTGCGCTCTTATCTTGGGCTGGGTCCTCAGAGTTTACTTTAGATGGGAACTGCTCGGCCATGACGGCAACAACTTGTTTCTTTTACTCTGAGGCCGGTCTAAGTCATGACTTATTAGATTCAAGTGCAAGTGAGCAATGAAGAAAGTGAAGTTATAGTTTAATTATATTATTCATTATATTATTATTAATAATGATAATTATAACAGTGGTCAGGAGAGCGACTTACAGAGAACTGAGAGTTGAAGAGAGGATCATGGAGCTGAGCTAATGTGGAAAGAAAACGCATTTTAAACTATTGATACATGTTTACATCAGTTGACTAAGTCTTTGCTGTTGTGGCCACTGAGTTGCTCCAATGGAACAGCTGGAGTTAAAACAATGGTTCAAATGGGGACTGCAGGGACTTACTAATGCTGATGAGCTGTTTGGATTTAAGATGTATAACCTTTAACAGTGACAGGAAGTCACTGTGCCTATAAACTGCCCTGCAATGATGAAGATCTATGTTCATACTTCCTACGCTGTGGAAGCATTTAGAGAAGACGTCGTACACCTGTGATGGAAAATTAGACACTGAGGAAAAACAGGAAACATATGATGTCTAGTCATTAAATCTGAGACCTGAATGAAGACGTCATTTATACAAGCTTTTCACACATATAATATCTTATGTTTTCCATATGTGGAGTTCAAACTGGAAATGAACTATTTCATCCACTTAAACTCTGGAGTTGTCTTTTAAAGTCTTCTTCTCTGACAACATCACATTGAAAGTTTATTGTGTGATGGCTTGTTCTAAGCTGTGTCATGTGAAAGTGATAAACTAGATATGAAACAAGTGGTTGCTTAATTGATTAGTTGACTGGCAGAAAATGTATCTGCAGCTGTTTATTATTGATCAAATGTTTTAACGATTTTTGAAGCAAATTGCAACAAATTCTCTGGCTCCACTTTCTCCTAAAAGTTTTTATGTCATTGTTACACTGCATGTAAATCAATGTGGGTTATGAACTGTTTGTCAGAATAAACAAGACATTAGAAGACGTGACCTCAGGCTGTGAGGAGCCTTTGACTTTGACATTTTATGATCTACGCTAATCAAGAACATAGTTGTCAGGTTAATCATTGCTGAAAATGATCATGGCTGCAGCCGTGTTTTAAACCGAGATGTAATGCAGATGATTTTACACACGTTTCACCACAACTCTGGTCTTAAAAATTTGGGAATACGCTTATTTGCCTTCTTCCTGAGGGTTAGCAGAGAAGATCAACGCTAACTTCAGCCAGTAAATAAGAGGCTGAGAGTCTTTTAGCTTCACGTAGCATGAAGACTGGAAACAGGGGGAAACAGCTGACCTGCCTCTGTTTGATGGTAACAAAATCCTTAAGCTCAATAAGTAACATTTTAAATCTTGTTTCTTTAAATATTGCTTCAAATATCGTTTTGTGCCTTTGTTGCCAGTTTTGTGTCTATGCTGAGCTGCTTCATTCTAATACGAGAATGATATCAATCTTCTCTTCTAACTCTAAAAAGAAAGCATAGCCCAAAATGTCAAACTTTTTACTTTCAAAGCCTGAACTCCAGTGGTTCTCAAAGAGGGTGGCCAGGGACCTCCAGGGGTCCTTCAGGGGGTTCCTAGCAAAAAGGGGAATCATTTATTTTCACTATAACAAGTCACACAATGACAGAATGCATGAATATCGTGTTCATGGGTTTCAAACACTTTCTGTAATAAAACATCTAAAGGCAAAAATCTTATCAGATGGGGTCTGTGATCTAATTCCAGTCCTTGAGGTGAAAAAGTTTGAGAACCACTGTTTCACACCATAAAATGTCTTTGGTCTATCCTGTTGTTTACTGTTGATAAACTGAGAGTATTAAGAAGTGACTTTTTTTTTAATCATCTAAACATCTAACTCTAAATTCTCATCACGATCTGACCCAACAGTAAGTATCATGTTTCCCGGCAGACAGGTACCAAATTCTTGCAGCGTGTAGCTTTGTGGCCCATCGTTCCCGTCTTGTTCTCCATACACTGATAACTGCCATAATGAGATTTGCCATTAAGAAAGAAAAGAATGAAAAGGACCCCGGCCATCTGTATAGCTCGCCATGGTAAAAGGCTGAATGCTATCAAGCCAGAATTCAATCGCTGAATTATACCCTCTTTGTGTGCGTAGGGCTGGTGAGTACCTCACACTATATTCATTTCAAAAAGGCCTCAATTTAATTAGTTCTCATATGTTGAAAAATTCATGAATTTGTCTGCAATTCCCGCTGCCATTGTTGGGAGTGACTTAAGCGGTGGTGTTAGGCTTTCAGGCGGTTTGGAAGAGAAAATAGCCCCCCACAAAAAAGAAACAACTGTTTATGTAAATAGACACTGCGTGTTTACTTGGTGGAAGAAAGCGAGGGCCCTGAACAGAGTGCTAAGCTTAGCGTGGCTCTGCCAAAGGGGACCTCTCACCATCAACTTCAGTCTTATTAAACTGATTACCAACTCCAGCTAATTAATCAGAGACAGTGCCCTTTCTTGTCATGCAGGGAGGGAGCTCTGTGTGTCTCACAGAGTTCCTCTCTCACCGCCTCCCCCTCCCATCTGCTCGCCTCTGCTCCCCCCTTTCTCCCTTTTCTTTTTCCTGCTTTGATTGAAGTAGGGGAATGGTAATTTTCATGCATCATCTGGGCCGGCAGGATGGGAGGACAAGTAGTAATTACCTTAAACAAACAAGGCCGAGATTGCTTGAGAAGCTACCTCTTTATTCAAGCTCGCGAAATAAGAAAACAGACTGAGAGCATAATGGTTTCAAAACACATTTTACAGGCCATTTTGTTCAATGTGTTGGATACGGTTTTCATCTCAGATAAGGAGACGACAAAAAAAATGTAAAAGGCAAAGACGTGAAAGGTGTTTAGTGGTAGTTTGGTTCAGGTGCTGTCACCTAAATGTTAAACATTTCACTTCCTTTGATAGAAAGCATGTGGGTGTGCAAAATAACTGCTGCTGGTAAACCAGGTGATCAAGTCACCTCATCGTCGGGAGACATCATCGAGTGTCACACCTGGGTTAAAATAATCTGGTTATGATCTTACTCCAGGTTTAGATGCTGGTTTAAATATGTGAGGCACTAAGCACATTGCTCCACTTTCTAAGGCCAGTCATTTCAAATTACACCAATATCTGAACATCATTAAAGATCAATTAGATTATCATGGAGAGCTAAAACTCTCCACTGATCCCACACCGGTCAAATTCCTTCAGCGTTCAGCTGCTTCGTTAGCATTGCACCGTGACCAACCACCACAATTATTACTGCTTAGAGGATCTAAAGAACCAATTTACAAAAACACAAGAGAATAACTGGATGAACCAGCAACCAGTTGTACAGTTGCAACAAATGATCTTCTTGTCATTACTAATGACTAATCTGTGGATTAGCTGAGTGTACAGCATTTCAGAACGTAGTAAAAGAAAAAAGGTGCATTTTACTATTTCTCAAAGTCCAAGTTTCTGTCTACAAATCTCTTGTTTTGTCCAACCAACAGTCCAAAACCTTAAAGTGATATAAGACAAATAAAAGCAGCAGATCCTCACCTGACAGGCTGAAAACAGAGAATGATTGGCACTTTTGCTTTAAAACTTAATGATTAATTAATTAACTTTTAATTAACAAACAAAAGCAAGCAGCTGTCCTCTGTTTCAGTGGCTTGTCTTGTGTTTTTTCCAGCTGTTTGTTAATAGCATAACGCAAACGAGCCTTAATTGGACATCAGTTGAGTCGGTCCGTGCATGTAAACACAGCCAAAGTGTTTAGCCCTCCGGTTCTGCTCCATGCATTCACTCTTTTCTCCTGCAGTGTTTTTTTTTAACTGCTAAATCTCCCAGAGTTCAAGCCTCCTCCTCCTCCTCCTCCTCCTCCTCCTCCTCCTCTCCACTGCACGTTTCCTTCACACACACTCTCAACTGGACACTTTAACTGAGATTACACAGGTTTGTTTCTCACTTCAGTGACTTCGGCGTCGGTGTTACATGTTTTTGTCACATTATCTAATTGTCTCTAATGGTTTAATTCACAGTTTGAATTGTGTAACGCTGCTGTTTCATAACTGGTCCACATGTGTGTCCACGTCTACTGATCTCTTCTCCTCTTTTGACAGTTGTGTTTGTGTGTGAACCGTAGACATCTTGTAGACTACTTGTCTTATCTGTTATTAAATAAGACACATTTTATTAACTTGATTAAAAGTGAAACAGCAGATTTCGTACCCACTAATGGCTTGTTTATGATGCATATGAAGATGGATGTGTGTGTTATCTACATTATAAAAAGTTATATGAAAATAAAACAGCGGTAAAATAATTTGCCCTGACTGTCCAGACAGACCAGGGTGCAGTGAGCATGAATATCCAGTCCGGGTCTGTCTGCGGAAACATGTGCATTGTGTGGGAAGGAGGCTTGAGAAGCTCAGATCCCCTTTCTCCCGACTCACACTTCCTGCTGTTCCGTCTGATTGTGTCGTCTTTGTCTTAGCCTGATGTGCTCGCCTCCTCCTCTGGAGAGGCTAATGCAGCCCCCCCCCCCCCCCCCCCCCCCCCCCAACCCTCTTTTTTTTTTTTCTTCTGCAATCTCACCAAATGCCAAGTGTAACTGGTGCCCCTATTGCTCCTAATTAATGCGTGATTAAAGAGTGAAATAAGGGATTCTACCAGTGATTTGTTTTTTTTTTTCAAGGAGTGAGAAATTAATCCCCTTTGGATCTTGCAGAATCATTTAAGGATTCTCCTTGTTCTGTTTATCAAATAAACCAAGTAATTAGAGACTTTAGATAAGTAGGCTAAATTGATGCCCGCCCTATGTCTTCCCAAGCTAGTGTTCGCTGATAGAAACAGCTGTGTTGCTCTGGTAATGTGTGGCATTATACTTGTCCAATAACAATGCCCTTTGTGTTTGGTAGACGGTAATTACGCCGGGGAGCCTCTCTGACCTTGGTAAGCACATCTATCTTACTTGTGGATCAGTGTATTTCATTTCTTAAACCACAAAGATACATCACAGGGGAGTTTACTGACATCCCCATGAATGTAATTCAGAGTACAGACTACATTACTGGCAATGCGCGATTGTATAGTATGCAATAGTGCAGTTATCCAGGCTGATGATACACGCACAGCCTCGAGCTATTTAACAGCGTAATCCTCAGCTAACTTATTGTAGCTCTACTGTATCTGGAGAGGCAGCAGTGTGACTTCTATTACTTTCACCTGGGTACCCAGGGGAGGTAGCTTATCTCCCCACTTGGTTTTATGCAGTTTGGTTTTGAAAGGTCTTCAAATGTTGGAAATTTGAATTTAGGCTGCATGTCTGACCAGGTAGACACATGAGGTGACTTCACCCCCCCCCCCCCCCCCCCCCTCCCTCCTCCCTGTATAGGAAGGTGTCGACCATTTCTGGTGTTGCATCAGTGTTTCCAACACTGCACCTGCAGCAAGTGTCCAGTCCGAGACCTCAAACAGACACTTTGAAGCCGAGCGGGGTCGGGCTGTTTAAATGACTTCATCTTGTTCAGATGAAAGGGAAAATGTTAAGTTTCTGCATCACAAACAAAGACTGAGGACGTGTGTGACATTTTCCTCTTCTTGGCAACAGTTGGGCTTTCATTGTGAGTTACTGCTGTGTGAGTAATAGTCTGCAGAGCCCTGCAGGTGTCAGGAGGAATAATTATTCTGTAGCGTTTGCTGAAATTATAAATTTGTACTCATGAATTACTATTTTGTGGGCATAAATTAGGAATTTGTGCTCTTAATTACTGTCATGTTACTGTAACAGTATAGTTACTGAGGTTACAAACTGTTGTATTAACAGCAGGCCAGCGCTTTGCCTTTACTTACTGAGTTAACTTACAAATGCTGAATTTATTCTTTAGGCTATTATCAACACTCTAAACTGTAAAACTACTGTAAAGTTTGCACAAATGATTAATTCAAGGTGGTTTAAATGAGGCCTGCAGTGTTTTACGTTCAGTGTTACACAATAAAACACATCCTTGTGTGGGTGTATGAAAGGAAACACAACTGGGACCCACTTTTAAAGCCTCCATGTTGCTACAGATCCTCCACGGTGTACCTGTAAAAGACTTAAGTGCACACATAACTAATTTGTGCACACAACCTACTAATTGCTTCATGTAAAATGTAGTGAAACTGCAGCTGATCTTTTTATTGATTCTTGGACTCTGTGGACTAACTGAATTGGAGTAACGGTGTGGTGCAGAATTTGCTAGCCTTCCCATACAAGTTATTACAAGTCAAGTTATAGGCTGTATGACATACACAGTATGTCCCTATATCAAAGTGTTGTTGCCATATATGTCACCCAAAGGGAGATGTATTATTATCACATACATGCATCCTCTGAAAAACCTTGTTTTCCACCTCTGGTTCTGGGACCGTCGCCTCATGAATGTCATTCAGCTGTTTTTCCTTTTGGAGCGATGTCTGATGCTCCAGGACTTCTCTCTGCTCCTTTTCTTCTTCTGCTACCTCACATTTCTTTTTTCAGGGTCTCAATCTCTCTTCTTCTATTTCTTCAGAGATTTTTTAATTTTTTGTGCAAAGGACACTGTTTTTGTGGATGAGGACCTGGTTGTCCTGGCAGAAGGACTCATACTCTGCAGGGGTTGTGATTTGGTCGTGGAAATCTGTCTCATCTGTGTCCCTTATTTCCCCTTATTTTTATTGATTGTTTTATGCGTTTTACTGGAAGTGATGTGTCAATGCTTTGAAGCGAGCTTAGAACCAGCTGGCTGCACGGTTTTGCTTGTCCACCTGTAAAAGTCACCGCACGCCACTGATATACTCTATACAGAAACATATAAACACACCGACGAAAACGAGATAACAACAAGGGGCTAATACACAATTATGAACATGACAATGGACTAAAAGGTTAGTGAGCCAAAAAGCCCATAAACCTCTATAACCAGGTATATTTCACTTTCCCTTGTATCAGCTGAGGTGTTATTACACTATTGTTTTGCTCATACAGACAAGTAATATAACATATAAGTCTCCATATACAGTATGTGATAAGGAGATACATTATTATCAGTACATCCTTTGGATATATGAAGATATAAGTTTTTAACATATATGATGTACTCTTGTGTATAAAATGTGTATCCGCATATGTATTAAAATATGTATATGATGATTTTATATATGGTATAACTTTAATTAAAACAACTTAAATATAAAATTCCTATATGTTTAAATATGTTTTTCTTATTAATTTCTCATTAACGTCTGTCTATCTTGGAACCCACTGTTTATAATATCAATATATTGACAGGCCAGATAAATACCGTATGTCACCATATATCAGAAATTGTTCCAATTTCTGATAGGTTTCATATATTTTTACAGATGTATGTTTTTATTTTATATGTACATAGAATTCATATATGGAAGTTCAATGTACATATGTGCATATATAACTTTTGCATATGGGCTATTAGCTATTGAAATGTGTATATCTGCCATACATGCATTTTAAAGGGGCTATTTGTAAGTTTTCTCTGCCACTGAACAAGGTTTCTTTCTGGAGCAGGTGGCGGTGATTGTTGTTTGACAAGAGCTTCGGCCATCGTAGCGTTTATGAGACAAGAGGTTATACGTCCTCTGAGCAGCGCTGCGTCTTCAGGGCAGATTGGAGGCTACAGTGAGTCGCTATCAGAAATGGATGAGGCTAGCTGGTTAGCGTGCTAACTTCAGTAGGAGAAAAGATGTAAAAGAGACAATCTTGTAACATTGGTGTTTCTTTCCACCTCTGGAGACAGCTGTTGGTGAGTAAAGGAATGAAGTTTGATGCTGAACTTGTAGACTGGTAAGTAAACAGCTGTTAATGCTAACATTAGCTATGTAGCAATAGCGAAACTTACAAATAGCTCCTTTAACCACATTAGCTCCACCATCCAGTTACGTCGTTGGCTTGGGAGTATCAAGTGCATTTCTGTCATTTCATTGCTGTTCTTAATCAGTTTAAAAATATATTTGTGTTTATTTATCGTAATGGATTTTACACATTTAAGTTCTACACATTTCCATACCTGCAGCCTGCATGCTTTAAATCAGTAGTCGGTCATGTTTACCTGTTCATTTCATTTTTTCCTCCCTTCTCTCCTTTCTTCTCCTATTTTTCCCTCTTTCTATTTCACTGACTTCTTCCTTCCTCCTTTCTCTGGGCACACACTCTGTCTGTGTGTTCTTCTTTTATGGCAGGCCTAGCGCTGAGCCTCCCTCTAATTAGATCAGGAATTATGGTATGGATTAGGTGATGGAGGGGCATGCCAGTTCTTCTGACCATGGTAGCTATTTCAAGTCACCGTTTCAAAGTTATGTGCTTAATGCCTTTCCCCCCCCCTCCCCCTCTTGCTTTGCATTATAACACAGCTGCAGGAAGAGTGACAAACACTGTTAATCTCTTGTTTACTGGCAGTCCATTACAAAGGGGTAAAGCGGGATTTTTCTCCAGCGCTGTAAACACTCAAAATTCAGCATTGTCCATTACCTCTTAAACACAGCTGATAACAAGCATCATTAATTAAACTGTAGGAGTAAGTGGGGTTACATAAATTGAAATTAATAATCGGGCGCAAACAGAAATAGAATGCATGTTTCCGAATTGTTTCTCCAGAAACTCCCAAATGTAGCCACGTAGATTAAGAAGGTTTGGCTTCTGTTTCCCTTGTGATGTTTCCACCAATCCTAGGGATAGGTTTAGTCATGGAGTGCTCTTTTAATTTGTTTGCCACATTCTCACATTTTCCCAGAAAAAAATGATCAAGTAGGCATTTAATTACTTTAAGAAAACAAATCACTTCCCACAGCTATTGTGTTGCTGCCAAGTCTATTGCACATAAGCTGCAAAGAACATGAAATATTTCACCACTTGTATTTGAAATACCCACCATCAAGTCAATTTGGGGCAGACAATGGCGAGAAATGTTGACGCCAGTTTGTGGTGAGCAAGAGGGTGGACACCATGTAGCCTGTAATGACAAACTGAAGCATATTTCATACTTAGAAGGGAAAATTACAAGCATCACAGGAGGCTGATGGACAATCGATATACATAAGGTGCTTATTATTGACCATTACGTCATATTTAATTAAATCACAACAGCTGGATTCCTGTGTGCATCAGTGAGAGGTGTAAGTATCTGAGCTGTTATACCAATCAAGACTTTTACAGCTTTTACATGTATTGAAAATATGTATATGATGAATTTTTATATGGTATAACATGTTGCCATCATATATGTTAACAATATATATTTAATTTATACATGCAATTTAATTAAAACAACATACATATAAAAAAGTTTTTCTTATTAATTTCCCATTAATTTTAAACATGTAAATCTTTCCATTTCTGGGAAAGTGATCTCAGACTTTTGGAGCCGACTGTATGATATCAACATATATTTACAGACTTTGGGATGGATATATATTTATGTAACA
Organism: Seriola aureovittata; assembly: GCF_021018895.1. NCBI lineage: Eukaryota > Metazoa > Chordata > Actinopteri > Carangiformes > Carangidae > Seriola > Seriola aureovittata. Next base: position 4,416,197 of record NC_079377.1, read on the forward strand.
TATTTATACATGGACACCATGCAGCCTGTAATGGCAAACTGAAGCATATTTCATAGTGGAGAATTATAAGCATCACAGGAGGCTAGACAATCAATATGCTCATTATTGGCATTTATGTCATATATAATTTTGTCATAACAGCTGGATTCCTGTGTGCATCAGTGAGAGGTATAAATATCTTAGCCGTGATACAAATCAACACGAGCATGTTGTGTTTAGAGTGTTGACATTACATGAAACACCAGTGAGCCCTCAGAGGACTTCAGCATGCCTGACTGAAGACACAGCAGCCTGTAGCTCTGTTGTCAGGGAGAATCAAGTCAAGACATGCCCATCTACATCTGACAGTAGGCAGACAGGAACCATACCTCCAAAATATTTTTTTATCGTTTTATTAAATTACATTTAAAGGGAAAATTCAATCACTGAACATGAATATGATTCACAATGTTCATTCAATTTGAGCACAGATTTTACACCGGTGGAGACTCCCATGAGTGACGGCCTGCACTGCAGGCGCCTGAGATCACTTTCATGTATTAATAACAGCCACACTGGGCCATAATTTCACCTTTGGGGAAAACACCAATGCACCTGATGAAGACTGATAATCAAAATCTGACAGAAATCTCCAAAACTCCCAAAAGGTGACACCAAATCCCCCGTGCGCCAAATTGAGAGATGGGTTGGACAAACATCTGCCACAGTCGAAATCCATATGGCTGGGAGTTAATTGGCGCGCGCAGGCCCGGGCTTGACATGAGCTTGGATACATAACAGCCTGTGTGGGTGGGCAGAGGTGGATGGAGGTTTGAGGTCGAGCCTCGGCCCCCTCTTGCACCGTTTCACACGGGCGTCCTGGAGCTTATCTGAGAGAGGGGGGAGATCTTGCGGCACTTCCTGCAAATGGCATGTTAAACGTCTCATTAATGCCGGTGACCTCAGCTTAATCTATCGCACATTTCCTCACGGGGAGAAGCACTTTAGACAGCGACTAATCAGAAAGACATGAAGTGAGTTTAAAGATTTAAAGGTCTTCCCATGTTGGTTTTTGATGTGTCATTTTGTAATTTCAGTCAATAATCTGACATAACAAGAATGAAGAGGGATCTCTGGTGAGTTTGGCAGGTTTGTTGAAGCCTCAGTAATAAAGAATCACAGTTTTTCCCCCTCAGGTGCTTCACACAGTGGAGAGGCTTGATTCATTAGGACAGCAGGTCTCTTGAGGGAAATCTCAAGGGTCTTCTAACCATACAAGTGACTGGGATAACACACAAAAACACTAGAGAGAGGAAGGAAAAACCTCCCTGTACTTCTCTGGAGCACAGGACTACACTGACATCATTTGCATGTTTTATTTTTTACGTCTTTTCACATTAATTCACGGCAAAACAAATGAGTTCTCCCCATCAACAATTTGCCATGAGCGCCCCACCCCCACCAGCCATGGGAATTTCCATTAAAGGCGGTTTGAGTCAGAATCGGCGTACAAATAAATGATGTGCTCCTGGGAAATCACGGCAACAAGCAGATACATGTTAAAACTCAGGAGAGGGTTCTCATTCGAGCTGGAGAGGGCTTCCCAAAATCCAGATGTGGTGGAAGCGCAGACGGGGCTCAGGCCTCCTCACCAGTAATGAAGCAATTAGACAGACAATTATGAACACCTGTGACGCTGATTGGCACCATGCGGCTCCATCTCTTTCTGCGGCGCTAAAGACGCCCGAATGTTGCTAAAGTTAACCTCTAACAAGGCCTGTAATGACGACGAGGGCCAAAACACACCACACTGATGCACACGCACGCACACACATATAGTATACATACACACTCACAGGAGGTTCGCATTAGGAAGATGGGCTCATCCCACACAGCCGGTTGCGTCATGTATTATTGAAACCAGCCCTTGTATAAACACAACTCCAATAAATTGGGGTCTCAATTTTTCTGATTCATTAAGGTTAATGCAGTTTTAATTAGTGCTTGATTTGAAGCCTATTAGACGCAATTTATAAGTCCTTTTCGGGGACCTGCAAAATGACGTTGCGTGGGATTAATAAGATAAAAGGCACAAGTTGGAATTGTAGTCCCTCCTGGGTTAATGCGCAGACTCAGGGATTCCTCTCTTTTCACTGTAACTGCTTGTTTATTTGCACAACTGCTTTCAGGCACATTAAAACAATCTAATGAATAGAGAGCTTTGGCTTCAGGGATTGCATCACCCATTGGATGAACAAATGAAATGGTGGTTATGGCCTGATTAAAAGGATGCTCAGGAAATAGGTTTAAACAGCTGAGGGCTCTATAATTATAAACCATATAATAGGGCCTGTGACAGCTCTTTACCTATCAGTGCAACTTTACAGCTCATTCCTGATGCTCCTGTTGGTTTGTTTTAAATCAGCCTCTGAGTAGCACTGATGGTTACTTCAAGTGCTGTCATAGATATAGGAATTTTCGAGCTGAGTTCACATCAACAACCCAACACAGTGGTAAACAGGATTGTGGTAACATTTTAGTTTAACACTGTAACACAGTCTGTTTAGGGACTGTATGAAAGTTACTAGGGGTGGAGATGGACGGGTCAAAAAGGTTATATGTATATGTATGTTTTGGGGCCTAACTATTTACCCACTCTTTTTGTGTTTTCTCTGTACTTTCACTATTTTGTTATGTTAGCGATAAATAACATTTTTTCTTTTTTATTTAAAAAGTATAGAAGTATGAAAGAACTTAATAAATTATTTATAGCAGTCTAATGTAGTTGTAAGCAGATGTAATAACAACTATAATAACACCATTTATTAATGTATTTGTCAAGTATCATAACTGTTATTAACAATTAGCTACAAATCCTATGATGCAGCTGTAACTGGTATATTAACAGTTTATGAATCAACACATTTTATCAGTAACCATATTTTTATATTATTATATTATTAATAGTATATAAAAGACCTATCAAGTACCAAAACCATATATTTGTATGTTGTATGGAGTTTGAAAATGGCACCAGTCTAATACATCTTTTTTAGATTAGAAGAGCCCAAACAATTTTAGCATAAATCAAACAGGGATAATTCTTGGAGTAATGATAGAGTTCAGAAACAAAATATATCAAATCTCATCTACCGATGCTCCCCCATGAAAAACAAAATGTATGTGTTTTTTCAAGTGTCAATTTCAACTATCAACCAAAATGCCCAACAAACATGTGAAAGTTAAGTTGGGAAATTTCTGCTTAATTTACTACTTTAGCATAATCCTTAACATACTTTTTTTCTCAATCATATTTTTATTAAAGGGTGGAAATATGTATGTCATAAAATCTTGTTGGTGTTATCAGCATACCAAATGTGAAAAGAAGATTTCCAAACTAGTTAAAAATCATTGATATATATGTGGAAATGAAATACTAAGGGTTCTAAAATAGATCCTTGTGGTACACCACATATTATATAGACTGATTCTGTTGTTATATAGTGCTACCTCTCATAAAGCTTGTTAACTACCTCCGTGTATTAACCATGGAAACCAGACTCATTTTATTTGGCACAAAACAGAATATCATGATTAACGGTGTCAAGTGCTTTTGAGCTTTTGTAGCTGTGTGTATTTTGTTGAAGTTTTACAAATCTTTCTGGAATAAAGTATACTGTATATATATAAGTACTGTTTATTTATATTTGTATAAATAAATATGAAATACTACATAAATAAATACTTAGAATCCAATAAAATATGGAGACAAATTACACATTACATCTGTATTATATCTATATTTACATCTGTATTATATTTTTATCTTTTTCTATTTCACACCAGTTACAGATGATTCACAGAAGGTGAAATCAGTCTATACTCAGTTAGTCTATAGTTGTGGACAAATATATTCATAAACATTTAAAATGTCATATCTTTGTTTACCCCTGAACTGCTTTTTTATTTATTTATTTATATTCCTATCAACTTTACAACACTTACATTTTTCTCAATGAACATTAATTGCACAACAAAAAAGCAGCGAAGTGATGCTTGATTTCTAGAATAAAACCTGGGTTTTGCATTGTCAGTGAATCCATTTCTTAATATTTCTTGGTTATCTCTTCAAATTTTGCGGCGGAAGCCAAAGCTTACAAGGAGCCCTTGAACGCGTCACAAAACAGTGTGATCATCCTTTCACCAGGAACATCTTTAATTCAGCTGGGCCACACGGGTGTTGTGAAAGCATCTTTCTTTGCTTTTATACAATGTAAAACATTAAAACCAGAGCAAACAGTTAATGGCCCCCGCAGCTTCAGTATAAGTGATAGTGAGCAGGCTTTTGAAACGGTATCAGTGCAGTGGAGATGGCTGAAAATTACAGGAAGAGAGTGTAGAGCTGAACTGCTGACAGCAGGAGTCACAATGCATTAGCAGATCCTCCAGCTGGCTGCTCTTTCTGCATGACATTCCCACTGTACGGAGTCGAATTGTTAACACACATTGTTTGACACTGTCACAGCTACATTTTTTTTCCCCCTCTGTAGGCAGGAAAATTGTGCTCCGCCGAGGTTATGAGACAGGTGGAACTCCTGCATTTGGCTCACAGGTTGTGGTGGAGAGCTCTCAGTTTTGCATGTTTGTAAATTGCCACCAGAAGTGAATAAAATGGTCCCATCTGTAAACTCCAGCTCCGCAGGCCCACTTCAGAGACTTGAGATCAATTTTGGTGCATTTATTCTCTGAGAGAGGCACACAATGGGAGTTTGCTGAAGATCAGTTTTCAATTGGATAATAGGGTTGTGAAGAGAGGGGATCTAGAGGGCATTGCTTTCACACATTCTTATGGCTTCATGTCTCTGTAACACGAACCGTGTACGCTTCAGTCTCAACACTTCCATAAGCCTTTCCCCCCTAAATCAAAATCAAATTTGCACCTTCAGGACTGTTACGTCTTACACTACCACATTGTCAGACCATCTTAATGAGATATTCAAACATTTAATCAAATTGAATCAAATTATGTCTCTGTTTTCTTTTAATTTTCCAGTTATTTGCATCAAAGTCTCTATTAGGTTTCAATCAAAGCAAGACAGTCCATCTATCTATCTATCTATCTATCTATCTATCTATCTATCTATCTATCTATCTATCTATCTATCTATCTATCTATCTATCTATCTGTCTGTCTGTCTATCTATCTGTCTGTCTATATTGACTGTATTGACAGTCAGTGCAGAGGGCAGCTGTCTGTCCTTGCTGTGTGAGGTGCAGCTGTCACTGTCCTCCTCCTCCTCTGTCCTTTAACCCGCTGCAGCCACTAGATGGGGTATGATAACCACAGAGAGGCTCTCCCCGTGGGACGCCTCCAGCCCTGGTGGGTGCTTCTACTCCTGGGAGAGGTGAGGAGAGGAAATTGTCTGCCAAGTTCACCACAGATCCCTATCAGCCTCTCATTTGTTTTTTATTGTTCGGATAATTCTCAAACTAATTTAATGGTACACTCCTACGATAAAGTATTTATTGCAAATGGACAGGAGCAGTAAAAAAAAAAAAAAAAAAAACTCTACTGGTGCTTTTGCTGATGTAGTTTTCTTGGATGTTATCAGTTATCAGATTTGAATCAGTATAAGAATGCTCATTAATTTAATCAACCTAATACTTTGCAAATTAGAGCTCCAGATTTTTGCCATTTTTTATGAAACACTTCACTTCCTGGAAGAACAACTGATAGTACGAGTGTGTGCAAGTTTTCTTTTAAATATATTTGAAAAGAAGGAAACAAACCTGTTATTTGTAAAGCAGTGTAAATGTTAAATAATAGTAAACTGTGTAAGAGGAAAAAGTACCTCATTCTAAAATAAGTAGCTTTAATCTGATGCAACAGTTTTTTTTTACTTCACCACATGAAGATAAAAACTAGTTTTAATACTATTAATGTTTAATGCTGTTTCTATTGAATAGTTTAAAAGACAGAAACAAATTAGGTTTTTTTCTGCTTAAAGAAAAAAAAGAGAATAAACTTGTCTGATTGAACTTTAATTTACACCTTTGTTGTGCTACGATTTAATTTAAATTTGCTCTGCGAGGTTTCAGTCAGAGTTAAAATACTGTACAAACACGCAGATGCTGGTCTTACAACACAGCAGTGTCTTGCTGTGACTCCTCTCTCTGCTCGGATCATGACCTGACTCGTGCACACTGAACTGTTGAGCAGGGAAATAAACACGAAAATGTACTTTACTCTTTGAAACGTCACGTCTGAGTATCTGAAGTCTAATATGTAATGAGTTTAAACAGATTAAAACAAAATGTGGAGCAAAGTGAGTCTTTTTAAATACTTTTATTTGGACAATAATAAGTAAACAACTGTGATGGTAAGATGACTGTGAATAAAAGGAGATTTACTGTTTATTGATTTGTGCTTTGACTCCACCAAAGCTGGGAACGGCTTTACTGAGATCTAATGTGTCTACTGTTTTCGTGGTGTCCAAACTGGGGCTGAGGGACTCTCAGGGGTCTCAGAGGGGCTATACGTCCAACGCCATGCTGACAAACAAAACAATAACAAATTGGTACAAAAAAAATACAAAAGCAAAGCTGCAGATTGAGAAATATTCATTTCGTCAATTGCCTTAATTTCATTTATGAAACACAGCTGGATTACTTGTGATCATAAATTGAAACCATGAATGTTTTCATAAAGAGCGTCCCTCTCTCTCAGCTTTAGTATGGAAGTGCGTGTGATTGGCTGAAATCAGTCTGAATTCACAACACGTACTGTTCTTGTGCCTCCAGTCCTTGAAATGGTTGAACAAATATTTTGGGGTAAAAAAATGACCTCTTATAATTGCATTTAGTTCCCGTTTGTGAAGACTGTTTTCAAAGGTTACTGTATTGTACTGGTGTGTGTGAGTGTGTGTGTGACACACAGAGAGAGAGAGAGAGAGAGAGAGTGAGATCTTTGAAAAATATAAACAGCAGCTTGATTTTCTTGAGCTCGGTAAATCATTTCAGACAAATTGAAAGTGTAATTTGTCTTGCCCGTCACTGAGCTTTTGGATGCAAAACTCTTGTTCTACGTCTCATATTCTACAGGAGTGTCTTTAAATCACCTTTTATGTCCTCCTGGAGACGTAGCTCTGAACCCTATGGATACTCCTGAGCAGATAATTGTTTCACGTTCCCTCACTTTTATTGAGATGTTATTGAAATTGAAGAGTATTCGCAGTGGAGCCTACAGTAATAACTGTGCTAGTCGTATTCTAATGATCAGGGTAAAGGGAGTGTATTCTCCTTTATCTGCATTAATGCTTTAAATGGTTCACACAGAGTTCATTCACATCAATGGCCAAAATATATTTATTTTACTTGGGGCACCTATGTCAACAGTAGTTACAGGAATTACTCTGGATGCGATCCCATTATAGGATGTCAAATATTTTGATGCCATTGGTAAATGGCAGAATGGTGCGGAGGACAACAACTGGATGGCAATTCTGCAATTCCTGGATCAGAATAAAAAATATACAGCCTGTCTGCTCACCTTTTGCAATCTCAGGGCTCGCCCCAGCCGGCAATGTAATACTGAACAATGAATTTTAAATAAAGTCAAACATTTGCTTCATGCTCCTCCACAGTTTAAACAAGACATTTCTGATGGAGACGTGTGGATTTATTGTAAGTAAGAGATATAAGAGATAACTTAATCCCCAATTGGATTGTAAACCCCACCTCCACTTCACGTGGCTCCACCCCATCACACCGCTTCCTTGACCTTTTGTCTCATTTCTCGGTGGGTAATGAATGCTTTCAGACTATTTCAGACGAAAAGATCTTGCACATAGTCCAGAGCATTGGAATGTCATATCAGAAAATCACCCAATCAGCATGCTGGTGTTGAGAGCAAACAGAGAGCGAGGCCGCAGCATGCACAGAGCAGCGGTGGACTGGGTCGTCTGGATGTCAATATAATAGACTGGCTTATGATGTGTAAATAACACACCACTTAATGGTCCTCTCCCACTCTGTCAGAGCATTCTGATTCACATGGAGGGCAGCGTCTTCCTCTCCACCCTCCACAGGGTCTCGTCATCCACTATTCATCCGGCTCGCCTCCTTCATCCACAGAATATTACATCAACAGCTAAGAGACATAGTTTTTGAAAACACTATGACTGTGTGAGTTTACACTTATATTACAAGATGCAAGTGTATTTATTTCTTACAATAGTGGGATAGAGGGGAAATATTATTTCTTCTGTGTTCTAATGTAAGAACAAAATCCAAGACATAATTTTCTCTGCTACTTCTCTTTCTTTCATCTTTCATCTTTATGACACAACAGTATAAAAACTAAATTATAAGATGGATCAAGAAAACAAAAAAAACAACAAAAAAATGTTTTTGACATGAAGCTGTTGCATTAGTAATTTACATGTAACAAAAAAAAATCTAAATGAACTTTTTGCAGCTTTTAAGCATATTTAAATGATTGTTTATGAATTAATTTATAAAATAAACTGCAATATTCAATGATGAAATCACAAAATATGTTAAATACAATTAGTATTTATGTTTTTTTCTTTTCCACATTTTACATAATTCATTTTAATTCCAACTGTGCTAAACACTGGTATAAACTAAATAAAAGCACTTTTATTATTCACTTCTTCTCTTCTTTTGTACTTTTCTATTTGTTGTTTAAGCAGAATACGTTCACCTATAAATAAATAAATTCCAACTCCCTGAATGTAAACATTAAAATCCAGCTTTTACTAAACATCATAATTAATTCTGTCAGATGAATGGAAACACGCAGGATGGCAGACACATTTAAAAAATATTTACAAAAACAAATATGCCCCAGAGACATAATGTGACACATTGGGTAATATTTTTGTGAATTAATAATTACAATACACACTTTTTTTTTTTTTTGCAAGTGTTTGATGTTGGGAGAACTTACAATGGTGGAAAACACCATGACATTTATTACAATAGCCCTGAAATTACAAGACTAAGTCATTGACACTCTCTCACTGTGTATTTGCTTTATTTGTTTACAAATTTGAACAATTTTGACATTAATACAATGCAATGCTTTCTGTGCTAATTTCACACTCTGCGGCATGCAAATGAGCCGGAGCTCTCTGTTGTTAAAAGTTAGAGGAGAGGCGTCTTCTGCTGTCCTGTACTCACACTAAAATAAAACAAGTATGAATACAGTCACACACACGGTGATGTGAAGGTGCTTCTGAATTAATACATACAGGTTTAAGCCAGTTGTTTAAGATGTAGTCACTTGGATAATAACGTCCATGATGACAAGTCATTCACACCTGCTGATGACATACATCAAGCGTCATTACTGTCTCGTCCATTATAGACCTGCTGTGTATGTGATACCCCCCCCCCACCCCCCCGTCGCAGTAATAAATATATGTGACCTCAGTGAACGTATCACTCATGAGCCGTCTTTGATTTGGTCACTATTTCCGTCAGACCCAGGAGACAGCAGCAGTTCCCACATCCACTGACCTTGGGAGTCTCTTTAGAGCTCTTTCCAAACCCGCTGTTCAAGGTTGCATCCAATCTGTCTGTTGTTTTTCTACATTAGCGAACCTCAACCCTCCTTCACCCCAGAGCCCCTCTGGAAAACTAACACCTGAGTGTGAGGGATGTAGTGAGAGGTGGCGTGGGAGTGCAGGTTGAGGTTGGGTCAGATAAGGTGATCAAAAACAAAGCAGAAGGATAAAAAATATAATTTTACCTCCCCCATAATCCCGGGCTTCCAAGAATGACCTTTGATCTCGCAGCATGTGTGGTATGCTGAGCCGCCTGCTCGTGCTGCATGCCGCTCTGATCCTGGGAAGCAATCACCAAGCGCACTGCTATCAGAAAGGCTGCTGGGGAAACACTCTAAGCCCGAGTCTGGAGGTGAGCGCCGAGCAAAAAGCAAATGTGCAGGGATGGAAAAAATAACCAAGTGCAGCCAACCACATAGAAAGCCTGATGGGCCAGAGCGCTGCATGATAAAGGTAAAGTGGATACTGTATCTACAACACAGCCTGGGGCCAGCTGTGATTCAACACCACACAAAAATGGAACAATCTTAACTGCTGAAATATTGGCTAAGAGAAGAGAATTATTTCTCCACTTATTTCAATTACAAACTACATTACTATACAAGTTTATACAAGTCAAAATGACACAAAAAAAATCTTACTTAAGTAGAATTTTTTTTACATTACGAGCTCATAATGTTTGTTGTTGTTGAAATAACTTTAAAATATGCTTTTTTTTTTTATTTATATTACTGACATCATTAACTCCGAGATATATTTCCTCAATGTTTTCAAAGGTGTCAAGTCCAAGCAGTGAATCTGTTATCACTGCTCCACCATCTCGGTGCCTTGGGCACGGCAAATTCCCCGCATGTGCGTTTATTTGATTGTTTAAGAGCGATTTCCGGAAACCAAGTTTCGGACGGGGCAGGAGCTGCCTTGTAACAATTATGGGGTTAAATGGCAGTTGGCCACACAGGAGGGCATTTGCCTGCTGGCAGCCCCTTCCTGCTCACTGGGGTCAGAGGTCACAGACTTTTCAGGAAAAGTCCATTTCTCAAACACCCTGAAACAGGTGGAGGCCCGGACGGCCCTGTTTACTGAAACAGCACAGGGAAAATGGGAAAGATTAAACCAACATATACGCTCGCTGAGACCAACTGTACTGCCAACTCCTTTTTTTTTTTTCTTCTTTTTTTTTTTTTTTAAGACTTTTTTGCTCACGTACATGTAACGCCACACCTGATACTGATACTGACTCTTTTCAGGATTCACCAACTTCATCTCTTCACAATCTTAGAAGCTCAGACTCCGGTTTTCAAACTTTCCACAAGACGTGTTTTCATCTGCGCTCGGACTGAATACGAGGGATTCACTTAGAAAACATGTAACTGTGAGGATACCTGTGCCAGTAGCAGAGTAATAAGGAGTGTGACGTATTAGATACATTCAAATTAAATGAAACCTGTGTTTTTACAACTGCATCTATAGATCTTCAATCAATGGGAAAAGGTTAATACACTGAATTAAAAGAAAAAAAGGGCAAAAGGCAACTCCGTCGAACTCGACCCCTCAGTGCTCTCACTATTTGGATTGGTTAAATCGCTGGGACCTGGAGCTGAACCCATCAGGAAGGGCTTAAGTGTTTAGGATTAGGGATCTAAAAGGCATTTGGAGGCCCTGAATCAAACCCGCAGGACCGGGGCGGAGGGGAGCCTCGGTGTTTGGCCTGCGCTGTAATCAAACAGGGGGAGCTAGGACCTTAGCACACCTGCAGGAAGGGCCCACAGCAAAGAAAAAGGTCCCAGCAAGAGGGGCAGGCGAGGCGGCGGGGCTTTTTTCCCCGGCTGCAGAGTGACAACAGCTGGGGCGGTGTACGGTGGTGTGGCCCAAGGGCAAGGTCAGCCCCGCAGACCGGGGGGGAACAGCAGGCGGATTGTTTTCACTCCACTAGTGAAAACAGCAACCGTGGAGATGCTGAATGTGCCAGCTGTGGTTGTGGATTTCTAGTCCACAGCCTGACCCCACATTAACACTATGAAGGGAAGCTGGATCGCTAATGACCAGTGGCCTCTGGCCTCACCTGAGCTCCACCCATACAGCAGCCAGACCTCTGGACAGACTGTGAGTGTGTGTAGGCAGATTGAACACTGTTGATTCACAGCACGTAATGCATCAGGCCTGTATCTATATTTCAGACGTAGATTACTTTAATTGTTTGTTTTGATAATTCCTCAAACGCTCCCTGTACCTCAAACTAAAAAGTAGAAAGTACTATTACTCCTTTTAATCCCACTACTGCTACTAATTGTACTAATAAAAATAATTTCATGTTGTAAAAATCGTGGTAAAAAATGTGATTTAATTTCTAATTTTCTAACTAAATTTGTGGGATAGGCTGGCGTGTGGCTGCAGCACACAGAGAGTCAACCTGAATCCATCCATGAAAGCGTCAGGATTCACATATGTCCTCGGGCCTAATTGGTCTGGACAGTTAACATCAAAGAAGCTGGGCTTTATATGTAATCTGCTCGCTCCTCTGCCACATTCTCATGCCAGCGCTTTTTTATATGTTCAAACATTGTAATGAAGGTCATTCTCCATCAATTCACTTTGATCTAAAATGACAAAAATTTAGCATTTTAATAAAAATTTTCCTCAGCGCCCGGTTTGCTGTCGTCTGGCACGCTCCTTCCTTCGCTTTTCAATTTTTTTTCCTTCCTGTTTCCCGGTCTTTATTTTTCCCTCCCACAGTGTGTGTGAAAACAACTCGCGCAGCTTATGCAGGGTAAATGAGGCGTTTTTTGAAAAATAGATCACAATAAAAATATGCTGCGAGTCTCATAACGCAGCCTCTGACATGCCCTAACACCTGCAGCAGATATGTAATTAAACTGTGAGAAACTGCCATGCTTTATAATGATTAACTACTTTTATAGCTAGTACAGAGTCAATTATGTGTAAAGTATAAAACTTTTTTTTATTCACCTCTGTGGAATTTCCCTCATAGCAGACTAAAGATTATCATTTAGCCTCTTAAATTGGGGGGGGAGTTTTGTTGACGCTGTTTATTGTCACGCCAATCTAAATCAGTGAAAAATGACTGTAATAGTCTTTTGGAATTCCCTTATAAATAACACATTTGCTCGGAGATGAAAGTTGCACATCGTGGCATGCTCAGGCACCGTCTGCCGCAGCTGTGTGTTTCTATCAGTCTGCTATAATGAGAAATCAACTGTCTGCAGATCAGCTGCTGAAATGCTGTAACGAGCCATGAGAGCTAATACTTGAGGATCAGTTGCACTGGATGAGGCGGCTTTATCCAGTTATTAGGGTAATGTAATGGAGTCTCCTAATCCAAACCCACCAAACCCTTCCACTGTAGGGGGCACAATAGTGAGGCAACACGTTATTCCGGCACAAAGCCGACTTCCCCGCTAATATAGCAGGACACTGAGGCTCGCGGCCTGTTCAAACAAGTCCTTCACAGTATCTCCCATAAAATGATTTTCTCCCGTCTTTCTCTCTCTCCCCCCTTTTTCCCTGCTAACAGTCTCCCTCCAACAAACGCTCTGCTGGCAAGGCATATTCTACGCTCCTTAATGCCAAATTAAACCCCAACTCTTTTATTTTAAATGAGAAAAAGCAAAAGAGAGCGCCGACAATCTTGATTAGGTCAAAGAGAAGGAGGGGAGAGAAGAGGAGCAAAAATTAAACGGTATTAAAAAATATGGAACATTACATTAATGCCGTCCGGCACAATTGGTGCTAATTGGCAGATAATCCAGGAGCTCTGGGCTGCCTAATGCCGGGCTGAGTATAGGAACAAGCCGGGCCTCTTGTCCTCTCCCACCACAGAGTCCTACAAGCCATGGGATGGGGTCAGAGCGCGGTGGAGGGGGAGGGATTAGCACTGGCATTGTTGGCTCTTTCCAATGGAACATGACCTTGACAAGAGTTTGGTTCAACCCCCCCCCCCCCTTCTTCTTCCCAATATTCCAGCAACATGAACTTTAATAGGAGCATAATGGGCAGTTTCAGGGTGCCAAGAGAAACACGTGAAACACAGCGACACCCCAAATAAAACCTGACATTCCAACACCTTTGAAATTGAAGCCACTTGGGAAAGACCTCTCGGAACAGAGTTCGAGCTATACTTACGCAACCCCGCACTGCAAATAGCTCCTCAAATTAGGATTATGTGTGGATTTGAGCGGAGTAAAAAGGAAGATATAATTTATGCACGCACACAAGCTCATAAAAAAACTCAATTCTGTTAAAATGGAATGAAAACAGTTTATCCTGGATGCTACCAGCATTAGAGCAACAATTTTAATAACACTTTGTGCTCAGAAACAGCTGTTCCATCTGTAACAATAAAGTTAAAGTGTGCCAAAACAAGAGTGGTGATCCAAAGTGCTGTGGGAAAGCCAGTAAATGTTATGTGTTTTGAAAATGGTTCTGATAATCTTTATCCTAATCCCTTAATTGGGAGTCAATGTGGTCTCCAGTGAACATACAAAGCCGCCGGCTGGAGGGAACGCAGGACAGAAAGAAGCCCTTAAAGGGGACCATCTACACCTGGGCGCTGAGCGTTGCTTTTCACTTCTCTGAGGAGGCTTTCAAGCAAGTCCTTGGCTGTGAAAGTTCCCATGTTAAAAGCACTACCTATTAAGGTACATCCGAAAGAGATGTATTTCCGCGCAGTGTTTGAAGATTTCCCATTTGCATTAAAAAAGGGCCTCGGCAAAACTGTAACTTGTGAACTGATCAAAAGCCAGAGGCCGTTCTCGAGTTGAATGGCTTTCCCCCTTTGACACGAAAGAGGCTCTCTTGAGGCGCCTTCGCGGCGGTGGCCTTGGAGGTTAGGAAAATGTAGCCTCTCAGACCATACGGGACTATTCTCTGGAGTCTGGACAACACTTGAGTCTGCAGCAACAGAAGAGAGCCGGGTTGCCGCTGTGGATCAGTGCTTCAATGGGCCTCACTAACATTCCACCAGAGGGCTTTTACTATTCCTATAGACGGCCTTTCATGTCGAGAGGAGTGCGTGTGTGTCTGCATGTGTTTACATATGCATATTTATGCATGCTTATGGCCGTGTTGTTCTTAACATGCTAATATTATTTCAAAATTATAATAAATTACACAGCAAATGTCTAATTGAAAAACTATGAACAATTTAAAAACTTGAATTTTCAGATTGCTTGTGTTGGAAAAGTCTTTGTTAAACCTCTTGCTAAGAGTTTTGAAACACAAGAAAGTAGAGCCATGCAAAGGAAAATAAATGTCTTAATAGGGGTCTTGCAGGTCACACACACACACACATCTTCAGCTGAATGTATATTGGCGCAATCCTCTCTTGCAAACATCTTCAAAGTGTAGAGTGGAGCGATAAGAAGCCGGGGCATTTGTTATTCTTTCCAGGTCTATTGAATGTGTTTTGACTAGATGCTTTGCTTGGGAGAGGAGCTGCAGAGCTGCAGAGCTGCAGAGCTGCTGAGCTCTCAGACGGCTGGGTGGCTGAGGGCTTCACACCAGCTAAAGTGTCCACCGGGCCGCGGACACGCCGCTCCGGATTGATGGGTGAGTGAAGCGCAGCGATTGTCAGCCACAACACAGAGACCCCCCTTTCCTACCCCCCCACCCCCACCCCCACCCCCCAACCCTCCCCCGCTCTGTGACTCAGCTGGTTTCACTTAGAGAACATGGAGAGAGGGGGTCACGGGGTCACACCATGACCTCATCAAATTAGCCCCAACCGAGTGAGGTGTTTAGCACGAGTTAAAACAAGTAATCTGAAGGACATTAAATGCAAATGCGACGACCATATGCCCACTTCAAACACGGACAGCTCCCATCCAGCCGCGCTCCCCCTCTTGCCCTCACACACACACACACACACACACAGCGGAACCATTCACATGTCTCACAGAGTGGGGGGCTGTTAAGATGACAATGGGTTTCTGTCATGCCGACCAGGTGCAAAACATTTCAACCGCTGGCCGAGTCTTAAGATGTTTGATATCTGTTAAAAGAACATTTGCAACCAAAAGTCTGCAACTGAATTACTCTTTGCCTTTGAGAATAGATATCTCTTACACGTATGTATTATGTGCATCGATATCACTTTTCATCTTGACCTTAAACTAGAAATATGGAAATAGAGGGGGAGATGCTCACAAAGGTTATCCTGCAGTTCAGGGAGGACTGAGAGGAAAGAGAGAGAGAGAGAGAGAGAGAGAAAACGCCGGGGTAATACCTCCGCTGTGCTTCATAAACGCTACGCCATGTGCCCCTGTTAGTGGGAGCGAGGGTCCTGGTCAGGCTGTGAAGATTATGGGTGAAGACTGATTTTGCCCCCTCAGGCGGCGGCTGGCCCGGGAACATGTGGCAGCTCATATGTGCTAATAAGCACCTGTGGAGAAGGGGGGAGAGGGAGCAGAAAACCCCCGCCGGGCTCTACAGCCGTGCCACCTGCACAGGCCTCCACTGTGCACTCTGACTCACTGAGGGCTGAGAAACCTGACAAACATAACTACCGCTCAGACGCAGCGCAGGAGAACTGGAAAAGTTAGCAAATAATCTCCACTGACGATATATTCAAGCGGTAATCTGGGTTTTATTTGTACGATTTCTTTGGCGTTTGCGTGACGCGGTCGTTCTCTCTTCCTTTTTCTTTTTGACTTTCAGCAGGTGGCATTGTTTTCTGTAGGCTGTCACTGCTAACGCTAACAAGTTCTTCCTTTGTCTGATGCTTGCGAACGTGATGCAGCTGCAGGAAACGTAACTCACGTCGCTTCCTGTAGAAACGCCACCGTCGGACGAGCCAAACTCAAGTGGATTTAAATGAATCTGTCACTGATTGATTTAAATATTTGCAGCATTTTGGACTGAAAAACATCATCCACTGACACCGATGTGACTGTAGTGTGTGCTGCGCGCCGACTGAATTCTCAGTGACACGAAATAACACTTCTGAAATGTGTCATGAGTAGCACATTCAGCCCTGCGGAGACTTATATAAAAGTCCCACTTGTTCCGAGTCGATAGTATGTGTGTGTGTGCAGCGCAGATTTTCAGCCTTCATCTCATTCAAAAACGGCGCACAGCTGCTGACGAGGAATGTGAGAGCAAAAAGAAGACATTGTGGGAGAGCGCTCTCCTGTCAATCAAGAGAAGTCTTATTAAATTTGTTTAAGCTGTGAAAGCATTTTGGAGAAAAGACAACAATGTTCTTCATGTGTTCTTCATGACCACCAATTTTCCTCCTCGCAAAGTTTCCAATCAGACAAATTTTTCTTCAAATTAAGGTGGAAAGAGGATTAGATTTATTTTTTCCACTAAAAAAAAAAAAAAAAAAAAAAAAAGTGTAGTCCATCACCAACTGAACTTAAATCCACATGAATAGATTCTTTCTTTTTCCAACCTTGAAAAGTGATAAATAGATATGACTGTGCGGGAAATACAGTTCACACAAATGAGTTCTTCACATGCTCCGTCTCATGTCAGTGATGTATCTCAGCAGCACATGTTTATATGTGCCAGAAACAGGCAAATACCTAAATGTCGACTTAAAGAATCAGCCGGCGGTGTCTCCGGTTTATGAATCTCCCTCGCTTGTTCTCCCACCTGAGCGCTCTGTGAACCACATTCAGACCTGTCACTGTTTAGAAAATATGCAACTCCGTAATCTTCAGAAATCTGCTTTGAGCCGTGAGTGATGTACTTATGCATTTTTTCAGTGACCAAATGTAAAGAGCTCATCAGCCTCCGGTGATTTATGGGATTTCATATTTTTCACATCTGGATTTCATATATATAAAAATATTTAAAGCACCACTTTACTACGCTCTGCATACTTTATTGACAATCAGACTGCAGCACAAAGTTCCTCCTCTTTACGACTCAGGAGGAAGTAAAGACGGGCTGTTCACTGAGAGTAGGCGCTGCTGAGGAGGCAGCTATCACCAACGTCGAGTAATAACTTTACTGTAATTCAGCTCAAACACGCCGGAAACGACTCTCAGCTCTTCAGGCGATATCTATACGAGGAAATGAAAAACATTTATATTCAATATTAGAAAAACACTTTAGACTTTTATCCAGAAAACTATAACCTCCTCCTCTTCAAATAAACTTTACCAATTCCTGTTATTCTTAGAGTCAGTTAAAACATCATTAAAACAATTTTCAATTTAAAATTTAATTGAACAACAGAGCACTTGAGAGTGAAGCTGATGTTAATTTCTTCTCCAGTTTGGAGGATGTTTGAGGAAATTAGCCTGTGTCAGCACAAGAGTTATCACCCATGCACATTATAAGATACTGCACATTTGAGCTGATGCTTCTCAGCTCTTAACTTCCACAGTTCTAGTGGGAAACATTACAAATACCCCCCCCAACCCCCCCCCCCCCCCCACACACACACACACACACACACACACACATACACACACACACACGTCATTAATGGGATGAATTCACATCATCAGCAAATTACATAGTTTAATTCTCAGTTTGGCCTTAATTATTAACAGGAGTTCTTTTTTTTCCTTTTTTTTTTAAAGAACCATAAACTTAACAATTTATCACATAATGTACAGTCACTCCTCCCTCCTCCTCTCCTCCTTTTATTGCTGACTTTGTCAAACGTCAACTATTCCTGCTGCTTGACGTGAAACTGCAGCAAAGCTTCTGCATTTTGCACCTGAGAGATACTGATGCAATTAACTGCATGAACAAATTTTTACCTTATAATGGACGCGATGAGAAAAAATTATGATTTTAATTTAACACTGCTTGTACTAACAGTGCAAACAACACTCATCAAACTGGTGTGCAGCCATTGAACTTTACAAAGTGACAGGAACTTTTTCCCCGAAGATGGTGCATTAGAAAATTAACAGCAATAATTAATAATTAATAAATAGTAAATAAATATGAACATAAATGTGCTGTAAACTGAAAAATCACGTCTGCTGTCAAAGATGCGGCAGCTAAGAAAAGCAATCTTTGATATTTGCATCATTAGAACCCATTTTGTTCTTAAAATGCGTTCACACATTTTCCAACAGTGCCAGATCCTCAGGTGAAAACCTGTGAATTTTTTTCCTCTCACATTATAAAGTATTAAACACTGATCTTACACTAATTGAGAAGTTTACATTCTAAGCAACCACTAATAAGAGCCCTTTGCTTCCAAAATAATCCCTCCTGAGCCGCCATTTAATAACATTTCTACAAGTCTTTCATTAACTAAACAAAAGGACAGACTTCCCTGGTTTACATGATGCTGGTATATTTCTGTGAGAACCGCTGAGTTTATACTGTGGACTGTATTTGCAGTTGGCTCTGAAAGATAATAAGCCTCACACATCTCAAATCCCTTCCCTGAGTCTCTGTGGGCTTTTTGCCCCTTCAAGGAGCAGAAGTCTTTGATAGCGACTACATGTTTTAGACTAGTGCCCCCCCCCCCCGCCTAAACTTCTAATAAATAGCTTCAAACGTAGGGGATGCTGATCAGCGCTTTGAGCAAAGGAAGCATTGCAAGAGCATG
Organism: Seriola aureovittata; assembly: GCF_021018895.1. Classification (NCBI taxonomy): domain Eukaryota; kingdom Metazoa; phylum Chordata; class Actinopteri; order Carangiformes; family Carangidae; genus Seriola; species Seriola aureovittata. Next base: position 4,435,304 of record NC_079377.1, read on the forward strand.
AGATCAACCCCTGGATTATTCTGCCCTACACTGAAAGGCAGCCCTCTCCAGCTCTTGGCCCGGGGTATAATACCCATTGGTTGCCACAAGGAACACTATTCGGATTAAGTGGTGCCCCTTTCACATCAGCAACAAGTGACAAAGGAGGAGATTGGGCAACTAACCTGCTGTTTAGATAAATAAAGGTACTCTATCAGCTCTAATAATTGCTAACCCCCTCTCCTCTTGCCCCATTGTCCGCGGACAAGTGCTGCTTGGCCTCCTTCTAATTGCTGACAGATTTGATTTTTCAGCGACAGCAGGAGCTCTGTTTGTGGCCTTTACATGGAGTAATTACTCTCTCCCTCTCTCCCCACTGCCACCTATTTTATTCTGTCCTTTTCCCAAATCCTCCTCTTCCTTTGCCTCCTTCTCAAGCTAAATTTCCCGCTCCCACAAATCCCTTTAATAGTTTCCTTCCATGTGAATAAATTTCAGCTACATTTAAAGATATTTTCAATAACTGGTTCTAATTATCCAGCACTAACATGAGCATCCTGGACCCAATCTTCATTAACAGACCTTACCCTTAAAATATAAACTCCATGGAGGAGTACTTTAGCTTGGAAATAATTACAAATCACGCCATAGGTTTAATGTCATCTGGAAGTATTTATAAGTCGTGAGTTTAAATATGAGTGCATTAGTTACAAACTGCAAAATTATTATAGACAAATACACGGGCAAAGAAAAACAAACAGTGTGACATGCAGTGCTAGAGTGGGCTGATAATACTACTGCATGGTTTTCAAAATAAAATGTAATAAATGTGTGGCAGTGTTTGCAATGATGGTTTAGTTTCTTTAAAGGTAAGTGCTTTCTAATGAATTGTTGACCTTATTTAATTGCACATCATCTCTATTCTATTGAGTGTTGATTTTAAACATAAATGACTGTTGTTGTCTTAAGTGGGAGCAGCTGAAATTGAGCATCTATAAACAAAAGTATATAAAAATTTACTATAAAAGTTCCAAAAATGGTGGAATAAGCTGCTGAAAGGGGCTCGAATAACCACGTTTCACAAGCAGAAGCGACTTGAAAATGATACTGTAATTTACTTTTAGCTTTGGCCAAAACAACACTTTGTCTGGCAGCGGGAGCGTGTTACTGTACACGCTGGTCTCTTAATAAGTGTCGCCTTCCCTCCTCTCCTCTCCTCTCCTCTCCTCTGGACTGCGGGCTGCAAGTGTAACAAGCACCACTACCCCATGGGAGAGCTAGAGGGCTCACTCCAAAAGCAGCGGAGCCCAGGAGAGCCTCCACAATCACCCTCGCAACATTAAAAAGCTAATTATCCCAGGAACAAAAGTGCACTTTATTTTCACTTAACACAATTAGTCATAAACTGCGTTTCTGAGTTCTAAATCTACACAGGCTCCCATTCTCTGCCAATTATTCATAGTTTCATGTTCATATCACATTCAGAGTTTCAAAGCAAACATATTTTCAGTGCTGGTGTCTGTGTTAATCATCCCACCCACACATTTCATGGATTAGTCATTCACATTGCATGAAATATGAACCAGAGTGCAGCTCTGCCAACTATATACGTACGTATTATCCAGAATATTTCTATTGGGGAGTTTGAAAGGGTTAGGTAGACACTATATATACACTGAGAGACAGAGAGAATCAATGATTCCTAATCCACTCAAGAAGCGGCTGAGATAATTATGCATTTCATAAATGATTAGCAAAATACAGGAATATTTAATCCCTCTTTGCATTGATGTTCTTTAAACAGCTCTTAGGTACACCAGGGCACATGATGAGCATCAAATTGGCCTTTCTGCTGGAAAATAGCATATTTGTGGCAAAAGCCATGTTTGAATGTGACTGTTTTTTCGCAGGCATTAGAATGAGGTTTTTAACATATTCATAATTGAAAACTATTTACAAACAGATGGAGAGGCTCAGAGTGCACGACGCTGTTATCAGAATCAATTCAAACGCACGGGATTAGCTGTCAGGTGAGGCAGGGTGCACATATCATCAATGGTCCTGGTGGAGACAAACTGGAATTTTTGATGAAGACTCCAGTGCTGTTCAGTACATTAATTAACTATTTCACCTTCATCTTGTGTGTTGACATGAAAGACATTAGTAGCTGTGGCTGTGTGGGAGCTTTTGTGAATCACACACCTCAGCCGACGTGAATAGAAATGTCTTAAAAACTCACACTGAAAATACTAAAACCAGTGATTGTGACATCAAGAAATCACAGTACAGTACAGACTGTGTACATCACAAAAGGTCATGAGCCTCAAATTGCCAATCAGAGATGGCAGCTCTGCTTAATGTCATCTGGGTAACCTTTTGTTACCAAAAAAAAAAAAAATTAGACAATACTTCAGCATTTCTCCATCAGAGACCTTGACCTTTGTTGTCACGGTGACAATGTAAGAATGATTTCCCAATTATCAGTATGCCATCACCTCACAGAAGTATGAGCACTAATATCAGTTTAAAATACATTTTCCTTCCTCACTGGTAATAAAAAAACATAAAAACATAAATCAACTTAGGTTAAAAACAAACAGCGAGTGAACACACAGGTGAATGTGCTAAAGCTGCAACATCTGGCAGACACGTTAACCCACGTGAGGATGTGGTGTGTGGAGATTAGAAAGTGTCAGTGATGTGTCCGGGAGAAGAAGAAGAAGAAGAAGAAGAAGAAGAAGGAGAAGAAGAAGGAGAAGAAGAAGAAGAAGAAGAAGAAGAAGAAGAAGAGCAAGAGGGATGATGAAGCAGCACCGGTCTGACCTGAGCAAGGAACGACTCCCGGGAACAATGACCAGATACCTTCAGCAGACTCACATACTGTTCACTGGGAATCTGCAGCAAGAAGAAGGTAAGACACAAATCCCAAAACAGGCATTAAACTGTATCTTTATCTGTTTCCTCCTATAGGAACTTGTTGGGGGAAGCTTGTATTTCATACTCTTGATCACCAGTGCCCTGGGTGCGAACTGACAGCTTTGATGGCAGATCATGGCAGCTATTATCTGACCTGACAAGTCATCCATAGTGTAATCTGTGAAATGTGTCATTCCAAGTTGTGGATGCTCCCACTTTCTTGGCCTTTAGCAGAGTGAATACAAAGGTCATCCATTTGGGCATTTGTCAGCCAAAGATGGAGCGACGTTATCTCTTTGTTCACGACCTTCCTGACATTACACTGCAGAGGAAACATTTAGGGTTATACTGAAGCTTTTTGGAACGATTTGATTAAGCTATTACATCTGGGTGATCGATCCATTATCCACATGTAGATGTAGATTAATCATTCAGGTGCACCGTGCTGTGTTTAGTAACAGAGGCTCAGCAGGTTGATCAACAGCAAGAAAAACAGCCGTCAGTGGGTTTTAATTTGTTACCCAGGAAACATTTATTAATAAAAATCTGCCACTCAGTATAGATGACACAGCTAGGTTTCACATTTACAGTGACTTCTAGCACAGTCTCAAGTCTGTGCACAATCTTATCTAATTACTTAATTAATCAGACAACATACACACTGCTGCATACTCACTTTACTAATTTGATTAACAGTTAAGCTGGACTTTCGTTGATGCGCTTGTCTTAATCGCCACTATCTCTGTGTTATCCACATCTGTAGAAGAGGCAGGTGTTTTTTTTACAGTGCAGCTTATAAAACAACTGTTTTAAACAAGTTTTTGACATGTCATACTGGATGCTTATTTGACATGAGCCACTATTATCTGTTTCATTCATTGTGCAGCTGCAATCAGATTTACATGACGCATGCACATGTTCAATTTAATTCTTAAACTAGATCTCAGTAATAATTTGGTGAGTTAGAGGAAACATCAATATGACTGTCAACCGCTTTGAGATCCAGATACATGTTTCAAACATTTTCCACAGTCAAAGTAATATGGTGCTCTGTGGGAATACATTCTGTTTTGAGACATTGATAAATGATTTTCTGCTCATTTGGTAAACACTACTACTGTTTACATCTGTTTATTCATACTTATCTATACAAACTGCTCTTTTTCCAGCTGCACAGGCCCAGCGTCCCCACAGGAAGTTCCATCTTATCTATACGCCAGTCTGACTTTGCCACGTTGTGTTGACTGTGTATTTGTGTGTAGAGGAAAATGTTAATTTGATACTTAATATAGGCAAATTGCTACAAAACTGTGCAGTCTGAGTAGCTGTGTGGGATGTTTATCCTTGTAGAAACTGGTAATAAGCTGATTCCATTCTGCTCCTAGCTTTGAAGACTGGTAAACGTAATGATACATCCCACTCACTTTTTTTCTGTAGGGCTAAGGTAATTCTACTTTATATTTTTGTGTTTTTAATGCGCAGTCTTTCCAAATGCAATATTTGTTTTACATTTAAATGTTTAAAGAGATATACACACATACATACTGTATTGGCTATGCAAATGGCGGTGCACTATACGTTCCACCTTCCCAGGGAAATGGTAATCTGCAGAGACTCATTTAGAGCATATTTTACATTCATTACTTTAAATTACTGTAAATAATTCCAGTTGCAGGTTTTTATTTTGGCTGTGGAAAATTTTGTCTTCAGCAGCAGGGTTTCACAAAATGATAAAAAAGCATTAACATGGATTTCAAATAAGCAACATACTTCCTCCAGATATTATGTCCAACAGGCTGCAGCATAGTGGAAGCAAAGACTGGAGGAAGCAACACGAGCCAAGAGAGCACAACATAATGCATGCACCATGTGCTACAAAACCACCAATTTCATTTGGACATTTGCAAGCTCTCTACGTGGATTATACAAAGATATAAGGAGACTGGAATGGTCCAACCTCTGTTCTGCCGTTCCCAATTCATTCAGGGCTGACAGTTTTCCTTTTCTCTGTGAACATGCTCTTGTCATTAGCATGCCTCTGAACTTTGCCTCACAATGTCTCTTCTGAACAGTTCTGATGAATTATTTCATCCTGTATGGGGCTGACTGCAGGGCATACACATGTGGGTGCTTCCTCTGGCCTGGGTAGAGTCTTTTCATACTGATACAGGACGAACACCTGTTCCCCTGCCCCACTAAAACCTGACCCCAGAGTGTGCTGCTGACATTAAACTGTGCATGTAAGAATGCAGTAATTTAAAGGCCTGCAGGGACACAGCGAGGCTACTCTCTGTATTTCTTCTCTGGCATTTATAGAATGTAAAAGTCATTTCTGTAAACAATGCACTCCACTACACATTCACATATCATAATTTTTAAAGCTCCATATTTTGCTCTTCTTCTGTGTTTTATTTGAAGTGTTGATCCATAGGAAGATATATTTGTGGTTTTAAGAACCAAAAACCATCTCAGTGTAGTTTTACATCTCCTCTCTCAGGCTTCTCTCTGGAGCTCTAGTAACAACAAGTCGGTGAGCCAATCAGAAGAGAGGAGGCTCTGAGCCTCTCTCCTGATTGGCTGACTGTTTTCTAAGTGATCCAATAAAAAATATAGCAGTAAACACTCAGAGAAACCAAATCCTGCAAGGTCGGATTGGGGGTCCAGGTGGGCGGGGCTTGGGGCATGGCTGAGAGAGGTGACTGCTTTGTTGTGACATCACAAAGTTACAGAAGTCCTGACAGCTTGTTTTAAGGCTCACTTTCTGAATACAGACTGTGTGCATTTGTCTGTGGACTGAGGCTTTGATACTTTCACAGTATTAATATAGAACCTAGACCTGCTTTATAATCACATGTAACTGATGAACATCTACCTCTATACTATATGGGACCTTTAAAGTAACTCATTAAAGTACAACACTCCAACAAGCTCATTCATCCCATCACTCTGGGCAGTTAGACCCCCTCTGAAACCAAGCTCATCTCAGCTGTTTGTGTCTGTGATCTTGTTCCTTCAGTCACTATCCACAACTCATCACCAAATGTGAGGGTTTGAATATAGATCAAACAGGTAACGTCGTCTTGAGGGCTGAACAACTAATCAAAATATTATCAAAGCAGGAGCTGCAATTTTTTGATACACATACCATAAATTAAGCATTGTAGTGCTACAGAGGAGCCCCGGCCTACAAATTATATTCTCCAGACGTACAAGACCCATCTAAAATCACATCATCATTTTTATTTTTTTTCTGTGAAAATGAAATGACCATTCTAACTGAAATCATGATTCATATTGCAATTGCAATTTTTTTTCATATCCTTCAGCCCTCGTCTTCACTAGAGCAGCCCAGGAAACGTCCTAGCCTCACTGTTTGACAAGGTACGACTCTGAGATGCTCTAATTTGGGGTAATTACTTTTTCCTAACAAAGGGGGGCGGTCACGTTTCCAGCAGTCTACGGTCTCAGGCTTTGACGTTTTGATCCTTGTTCTAATCACTTCAGCTCGAGCCCAACCAGCAAAAAGCAAAAACACAGTCTGGACGTCACCTAACTATAGACACTCTCCACTCCTCAGCTGCACTTACAGCCTCTGTTCAAGAAACCCACACAGAAACAGAATTGGGAACAAGGTGTAGCCATCGCCGAAAACGGCAACGCAACAATCGTTCTGGTTATACAATGACCAAATGGCTTGGAGCAGCAGCCCAGCCTCCACAACACACCCTGATAAGGTCCTGCTCTGCAAAGGCAGGGGAGGAATGTAGCACGGTTTTGCCTTAGTAGCACAGTCAAATATGGTAAACCAAGCAAGAGGGCATCTTGGGTAATTATTAGTAACGGAGTGGAGCGCCGTGCATATGGCATGATTGACACACAGGAAGGAGCACCTCCTGCACAAACAATGCTGCCCTAATTGGATGGTTGGATTCAGAATGAGTGAGTCTTGCTGATGAGAAATTCACTAAGTATTAACTAAATGCTGGTTAAAGCAGAAGGTTTGAGTTAGAGAGCTAATTTACCAGTGACTTGTGGATGTTGTGGTTTCTCTGGTGCTAGTTTCACTTGCTCATTTTGAGGTTACAAGGTAGAAATCACAGGCTTTAGGGAGTCACCGGCCTGACATGTTGCCCCAGCTTAGCAGCCCCTTTTTAGCTCTGCTCGTCACGCTGTAGTCACACATCTGCACCTATATATCAGAGCCGTGCACAGAAACATTCCTGAGAGCAAAGCAGAGGTGATTTGTGTGTCTTTCTCCTTCGTTTTTTATTAAAATTCATCTGTGATCTAACTGTTCACTCGGCTAAAAGCTATACCTTTTAAATCAGTCATCTGTCCAGAACCTAGACCTGCACCACATTAAGACCAGCACTGACATCACAACTGTTTCCCCTCTCCCCGCCGCGCCTCATGCCGCTTTCATATATTTTCTCTTGTCCTCAACAGATGGACAATCTTGCAGCCAGAGATTTTTTAAAGTGTTTAATAAATGTAATACAACCTATATAGTGTTGAAGAAAGGGGACTAAACCAGAACCATGTGCACGGAGTGAATGGCAGCCGTTAGGGGCCACAGCTAATATGGTCCAACATGTGGACCAGGCCATGAAGGCAGGTTCACTCACATGTTGGACAGTTTATGACCTTCAGCATAGTTCCCTCAGCAAGTAGACTGGGTACGTTACTACTCTGTAATTTATAGCGTGATGTTTTGTTTTTAAATGCACCAAAGTATTCTCTACAAGAGGAGAAGTAATAAAAGGATACAGGTGATGTTGGAATGCAGTGTCTTTCATGTTTTATCTCAAAAAGGAGTCGTACAGTGGTATTGTGTTGCTATAGAGGGTAATATATGAAGGTGTTTGACTTATTGTCAAATTAAGGAAGGCTGTCATGACCCCGGTGGTGTGTATGCATGCCTCTGGTCGTTATTTCATTCAGCTCAACCTGACACTGCTAACCGCAACAGATAATAAAGTATTCCTGAGAAGGAATGTGAGCAGTGATGGGACTGGATAAATCACAAACACTTGGAAGTCAAGCTGGAGCTGTGCAGTGTGAATACTTATATTTCACATACCTACAGTGAATACATACAGTTTAAGCATTTACCACTGTTACACTGTGAAGCCTCATCAGATCTTGTCTTCAACTTTAAACAAAGGAGCTTTTACTTGTCTTCAAACTTTGTCCCTGTTGGCTACCATACACTCCAGAGCAAGAGCTAATCAAATCTTCAAGATGCTTCCCTGTAATTATATTTTGACCCGTTAGTGGGTCAGTCACCACAAACTCATGCAGTGCAGCCAAGTTTTGGACAATCTCTCAGAGCTTTGCTTTAAATACCAGTGAGAGTTGGTAATTTGGACAAAATGATCTGTCACAGTAGATGTAGTTTTTTATTGCTGTATCAATGAGTGAATGTTCTGAAGAAATAAATTAGAGAAACTGTTCATGGATAAAATGTTTTTGTTCAATCAAGTGAATACAATATTTGAAAAATCCTCTCCATGTACTTGATCTCATTGATGTCAGAAAATATTAAAATCAAATACTGTCATACAACTGTCCTGCTCACTGATTCACAACATTGCCCATTATGGCCTACACTCAGAAGGAAAGGGATAGCTAGCATGGTAATAATGGTGTATAACCGTAACATATATACAGTAGCCTCATGTTGCCCAACCTTAGATTTTAGTCAAGATCCCAACTTTTCCAAAGACATCAAGTATTTCAGGCAGAATCTTGGGCAAATGTGTTAAGAATGAAGCCTGAAGTCATCTACAATATTTCCATTTAGTTACATGGAGCAGTTGTAGAGCCCATATATATCATAGAGCTGATAAATGATGCTTAAATGATTGATGAATATATATATATATATATATATTATATATATATATATATATATAAATGTATACTAATATTAAAATGTATGTTAATTATTTCTTTAGTTAAAATATTAATCAAAAACAAGTTTTTACCTGACCAATTAATTTCAGTTAAACTAAAAAGACATTTTCAAATACTAATTGTGACATAACCTACATTTGGCCACATCTACATCCTTTTTACACTTACATGGGACATTATACTGTAATATTCACCTCGTGCTTATACCGATAGGGTGAGATCCACAAATGTATTAAACGCTATCTGACTCACATTTTTGCACAGCCTAATATTTCACTAAGCCTTAGCATTTCATTCAGAGATGTACTCCAGATAAGTGCAATAATCTCAGTTTGATGGATGGCCCAGCCGGAGCCTCAGGCCAGTGGTGTGTACATACTGCAGTGGTTGCTGCTGAACGATAAAACCAACATAGGCAGGTGTGTTTGGTTAAGATGCACTTGTCAAGAGGGGTGACAAGCATGTCTGTGTTCATTCAAGTGAACCCCTTATCTGCACCTCCATGTCCCACTCATGAGACAAAAGCACTTCCCATGTTTGTATGATTTACCTCTCAAGTAAAGTGCACCTCCGAGCGCACACACGCACACACGCACGTACATAACCATACCTTACAGAGGAGACCGTGCTAGCTATATGTTATATATCCTCTCATTACTACTTACTCCGCAACTCAAAACAGTAGAATACATCATTTGTCTTTCTATTTTGTGTTGCTTCTTTTCATTTATACATACGCAATTTTTATTAGTTATTTTTTTTGGGGGGGGGGCTGTATTTAGTTGTTATGGTTTCTTGTCTATTTTATTACCTTTGTAGCCACTCTTCTTCGCGTGTTTATGCGTGAGCTCGTACGTCACCTTTTTTACATTCAGAACAGTTTCACCGGCGTTAAGCGGAAGTGACGACACATCAGGAAGTAAAGCTCGCCGCTGGCCGACAGCAGTGAATAGCAATGGACAGCAACAGCAACAACTAACATTAGTTGGCGTTTGTCTCAGAAGCCGCCGCCTGAATGTATATGTGAAGCCTGTCCCTGATGAGGTGAATTGCTGAATGTCCTTCTAGAGTCGCTGAAAATGACACCGAGGTAAGCAGCTGTGTGTGTGAAGATCTGTGTGCTTGCTAGCTCTGTAGCTAGCCGCATGTAGCTAACATTAACCTGCAGTCTGAACGAAAGAGAGAAAAAAGCCTAATGTTAACCTCATAAATAAGTCTCTTGAATGCATGAGTTGACTGTAGCAGTCAGCTGCGCTCGTCATGAGGAAACCTGTGGAGAGATGCTCACTTAAAGGGAATTACACTACAGTAAAAAGCATGTAGCTGTATCAGTTCTGTAATATACAGGCGAGCTTTCTAAGTTTTTTCTTTAAGCTGAAAAGCAGAGACAGTAGACTGTATGGGTCATCTAGAGATAAAAACCTGGAGCTGCTCTTAGGCACTGAATAAAGACTCTTTGACAGCACTCCTGGTCATTGTACTGCAATATTCTTAATCTCAACCAGAAGAAATGTATGCAAATGAATTAATTTGGAATTAATGCTATGCAACAGTCATGCTCTCAGCCCACTGGGTCAGTCACTAATTCAGTGACAATGACACCAAAATGTGTCACTGGATGAGATCATCTGTTTCTGTCTTGATATTTAGGGAGACAGACACATATATATCAATACTATACAAAATCATATAGTAATATCTAATTTTAGTTTTAATCTTCATATTTCTTGAAATTAAATACAAACAAATGTAGGTTTAAGTGGCTGTCATCAAATCAGACTGAAATCATTAGCTAGTTTAATATCAACGCTCCCTGTGTGCCCACATGAGTCATGTCCTTGTTCTGGGAAAGACAGTGATGCTCCTTTTCTTTCTGTGTTTTTCCAGATGACTTACCAGTGGCTTGGACATCTGTGATTTGGCAGAAGATGAGGCTTGCTCAGTTTGTCAGACTTGTCATTGCTTGTAATGATTCCTAATGTATGCACAAACCACACTGACATGGACAGCAAACTATAGTGAATCGTGACTGTTGCTTTTTGCACATCACACATTCACACTCACACTCACTCACACACACACACCAACTATATAAATTATCATTTAGCTTGTTTTGAATGGCTCTCAGTAAATAAACGGTGCTGACAATGTCACTGGGTGAGCAGTCTCAAAAGTGGTTTCCAACCCATGTCCAAGCCACTGTTCTTCAAGCAAACGGTTTACAGCCCAAGGGCAAAAATGGCACCAATGATGCCTACACCATCATTCAGCTGGGCAAGGAAAAGTACTCGACGTCGGTGGCGGAGAAAACGCTCAGTCCTGTCTGGAAAGAAGAAGCCTCCTTTGAATTGCCTGGTCTACTTTTGGAGGGCAACCCAGAAGTATATGAACTCTGCCTTATCGTGATGCACCGGTCCTTGGTCGGGATGGACAAGTTCCTGGGTCAGAGGTCCATCAACCTTAATGAAATCTTTGATAACAAGGAGCGTAAGAAAACTGAGTAAGTATCATATACTGTAGCAGGAAAGTACCAGATGTCACCTCAAGGCACATAATTTAACAACAAACCATACATCTAGACCACCAATCCAAAATTAAGATACACGAATACCTGCTGCAAAATTCTCACCATAATTCTTTTTTGCCAACACCAACTTGTTTTGGGAAGATACAAAACGATATGACAATCATAACAGGGCAGCATTAAATCAGTCAGTCAAAATGAAAAATTAGATTTAGTTTGCTACCATTAATGAACTGTAATCTGTCTAAAGTCATTGCAGTGCCATTAGTTCGCGATATTACACCAGCTAAATGTCAAGTAATTGACATTTGGACACTGGGACAAATCTGCTGTAGTTGAGTTTCCCTGATTGAATCTTGAATTTTGATATTGTAAATTTCATACTGGGTCTTTAGCATCACATATACAGTATTTGATATCTTATGTAATGATTTTTTATAACATTCAAGTTCAGTTCAGTGCCAGCTCACAGTCATGTATCAGTGCGTTGGTGGAACAGACTTTTAAGAGGAAGTGGAAAATATTTGCTGAAAGTCATACGTTGATTACAGAGTGGGATATATTAGTTGCTACACATTGTCACATTCACACACATGCCGTTTCCATATGAGCCTACATATGTGGACCTAATGACAGTGTGTTGAGTTGTGTTCGTTACATTCTGTACTCTGTACTCTCAAATAGGTTGATGACCTAAATTGAGCTATTTTTTTTTTTTACACCACATGATTAACATACCACTGCATTGTCCTTTATTCTCTCTATGTTGCTGTTTTATATGATTGATCCATTTCACTTTAAAGACCAGCAGTAAATTGTTTGTAATCCAGTAGGTGAACTGGAAACAGGCGCATCAGATTTTTTTCTTCTTCAGCTTTGAACTATCTAACACACCTGTCACAGATGAGGTGGAACAAACATCACAGATTGGTTGAGCTTTAGTTTTTCCATCTTGTTGATCATCTATTGTTCGAGGCTTAGCAATGAATTTGCCTACATTGTTGAAAGATTATTTCACTGACATGGTGAGTGCCAGTTGGCCTAACAGAAACTAGTAGAGCTGGCCAAACATGTCTACTTAGTCACTCCTATGCATAAACTTGTTTTCAAAGGTGAATATGGTATTTTCTTCACAAGCAAAAGGAGCTGTGTTTGAATGTTGGCGTGTTCAGTGAAGAGTTCACTTGTTCTCCTTGTTTTATTTTTGTCTGAATGCTCTCAGTGTCTTCCTTAACCCAAAAAGACTAAGAGTCAGATGAAGTGGAGACTCTTCACTTGCATACTGAGTGTGATTTTGGTGAACAGTAGTGGGTGTCATCTAACTGAGTCAGACCTCTCTTAAACAGGCTGATTTGTCTATACTGTTTATCTACCTCACGCCCAGGGCTTGCTAGAAGAAGGTTTGTCCCTTTGTGAAGTTACTGAATAAGAGGCTTGAACAGAAAGAGAAAATGAATAAATCTACACTAAACTAAACCAACATACTGTACGTACCATCACATCTTGGGGATGTTGATCCTTACAAGTCCAGCACACACACGTTTCTTAAATCTACATTAAGAAAACAGGAACAGAATTAGCAAACTGGATCTGGTGCTAATTAGCTCACTGCACATTTCAACATGGAAAGACATCAGCACACTTCCTGTTCGTCCATCAGGGGGGAGAATCACAATATGTTATAATCAGTGTGGATGGGTTTTATTTGTTTTAGGTGCCTGAGCCGATGCATCTTGAGGCCGTGCACTTTTTCAGCAGTGGTTCTGTAATGGATATACCCGTGTTGCTTGTTGGCCTAATCCCACACTGCAGGCATACTTGACAATGATGCTGGGACCCTCGATACTATATCCACACTCCACTGTGGGTCTGTGTTCACTGCGGGCCCATCTGCAATGTTTTTGAACTGACATATTGGGGAGGAAAGCCCGTCTTGATATCTGAGTAGGCAGCCCATAATTATCGCACACCTGTGTTTGTTGATTGTGAGGAGTTTCCCAGCGGTCCGGGCCCGAGTGGGAGGATTGTGGTTCCAAGCACACGGAGGTTTATCTTGGCCTTGAGACACACGTGAGGTGCAGCTCCGGCCCCACGGCAGCGGCATGCTGTGGCTGCTGATCAGACTGAGAACGGTGCGCAGCCTGGGAATTAGACCCAGCAAGGCCTTTCATGACTGTGCTCCTGGGCCACGAGCTCGACGGTTTAGAATAGCGTTCAACAGCTGCGGTTTTTAAAAGGCCAATACCAAGACCTTTTTTTCTTTTTTTTTTTTTTTTTTTTTTTTTTTTGGATTGAACTGATAACTGATACTTCATGCTGGAATTCAAGGGATTCTACAAATCTCCATTTACATCCAGGAAGTAATATCAGTAATTATATTAAAACAAATAAGATCATGCAAAGATGTTTTCAGTTCAAGGGTTGTCCATTAGATTGAAAATGTTACATACGGTAATGGTGTGCAGGCCAGTATTTAGAATACAGCCACATTTCTTAGATTTACATTGACTGATTTACAGTTTATTCATCTTATTGCTGTTTTCCTGTAGGACATTGTCATAAGCCCTATAACATAGTGGATATGTATTATTAGCATATACGAACTGTTGGGTTGCCATGCGACATGGCTTTGCAGTTTCCCCAATTGCTTGTTGTTGCATTTCTGAACAAAGGCCAGATTTGTGCAAATGCCACTTCATTTCGCTCAGAGTGAAGGCATAAATCCCATTACTTCCAGTTGAAAAAGCAGAGAGGTTAAACAAATAGAAGCTCAAAAGCAGCCTGAAATGGTCTATATTATTCAGCAGCATCCCGTTTCTAACGTTCAATTTGCAAAGAATAATGTTTATCCTCTGTGTGATAAATTGTATTCTCACTTGTGTCAGAAAAAGTTAAAGTCAGATTTAAGCCCCTGCGTTTGTGTGTAGCTTTTGGATTAGTCTGCTCAAATTAGCCTTTTCACTGGTGTCCACAAAGAAGTAGGTAGAGCACATTAGAAAGGATGTGGGCTATTTCTTCCATTTGTCATATTGTTTGATAGTGTAAGGACTTTTACTGCATTTTGACTTTGTATACCTGTCTTCCTGAATGATGCTGAATTATGTGTAATCAACTCACAACATTTTCATAAATCCTGTTCTTTTTATATAAATTGCCTTGTTGAATTTGCTCAGCCTAAGCTTTCTCCTCTCTCATTACAGCTGGTATTCCTTGGAGTCAAAGCCGGGGAAAAAGAGGAAAGAACGAGGCCGCATCCAAGTCAGCATTCAGTTCATGAGGAACAACATGACGGCCAGCATGTTCGACCTCTCCATGAAGGAGAAGCCCCGCTCGCCTTTTTCCAAACTGAAGGACAAAATGAAGGGTCGCAAACACGACAGTGGCTTTGGTGACACATCTTCAGCCATCCTGCCTCGCTCTGCCGTGTGTGACGCGGAGCCCAGCCGTCAGGCCTTTGCCCCAGACCTACAACCTCAGCCTGAAGCAAAGGTCAAGAGACCATTACTCGCTGGGGCCCATAAACTATCTGCAGCCCATTCCATGTCGGACCTCATTGGGACCCATTTTCGACCTAAGCTGGACTCCATGAACTCCATAGAAGAGAGTGGTGAGGACCAAAGCTATTTTTTTTTTCAGATTTTGATTGTTATGTATGTATGTTATGTTTGCCTCTTTAGGTACAGCAGGTGAACTTTCATCACTGCTTGTCACATGTCTGCAGAGGATTGACAGGGTTTTTGAAATAACACTAAATGATGTCTCTTTACCAAATGAAGTCATTGTTGATCATCTCATACTTTCATTCAAGGATGGAGGACAGTGGTATAAGCAAGAGACTGGTGTCTCAAAAATTTCAGCTATGTGTGAAGGATAAAAGGCCTTGTTGTCATACACTGAAATGAGAGAGAAGTGTTATAACACAACTGCAGTATGGTTTCCTCTTCTCCTGTGTTTTATTTGAAGTTGATCCATAAGAAGATACATTTGTGGTTTTAAGAACCAAAAACCATCTCAGTGTAGTTTTACATCTCCTCTCTCAGGCTTCTCTCTGGAGCTCTAGTAACAACAGGTCAGTGAGCCAATCAGAAGAGAGGAGGCTACCAGCCTCTCTTCTGATTGGTTGACTGTTTCCTGAGGGACTGAATAAAAATATAGTAGGTTTCATGTAAACACTCAGAGAAACCAAGTCCTGCAAGGTTGAATGGTGGGCCCAGGTGGGCGGGGCTTGGGGCATGGTTGAGAGCAGTGACTGCTTTGTTGTGACATCACAAAGTTTCAGAAGTTTCTGAATACAGGCTGTGTGCATTTCTCTGTGGAGTGAGTACTTTGATACTTTCACAGTATTAATATAGAACCTAGACCTGCTTTATAATCAAACTACACATGGACATCTACCTTTATACTATGTGGGGCCTTTAACACCATTTTTTCTTGTTTACCTGTTCTAAATTAAGTATCTTAGCCTTATTTACTTGTGACTGCTGTACTGTTAATGTGGGATGCTTTTGCAATTTCCAGTGGCCATCAGTAGGGGTCAATAGTAGTCACAAAGCTAGAGGGATATACAGTGTATATAAAGATATTGACAGTACAAGGTATGTAAACCTATATATAAAGGTATAGTAATTTTTGTACCAGTCTGCAGTCTTTGTAGATCTCTGTTGCTGACCAGTATAAAACTGACCCCTCCTGCTACCCTATCCCTACTGAGATGTCTCTAAAAAATCTCTAAGAATATTTTTCTGGTGATGTCATTATTCTGGTCAGGTATTGATTAGCAACCCTAAAGTTTCAATATGGTCATTTTCAAACAGCACAGTTCATAATTTTGCCAAGCAATGGCGCAATCAATCAGGCAACAATCTGATTTGTCTTATATTCATTACCAACAACCCAAATTCTGGTCTCTAAATGTACAAATAATCACAAAAGGAAATAGATAAGCATTATTCAACTCACTGCCGACTATCTTGACTTCCAGATCTCCACCGCACAGATGTCTGAGGCAGTAACAGTACAATGATTATGACTTTATCTTACAAGCTACTTTGTGAACATTCAGTTTGGCATGCTGGAGAGAGGAAATTAGCCAAGGTTGTGAAGGTAGGAGGCACACAATTGCAGATTTGGAGGGTATAAATAATATAACAAGCTGTCCTAAATTACTGCTCCAAATGAAATGTTTCTTTTGTGGTGTGGAATTAGTTGGAGAAGTGTCAAGGCCAGCTTGAAAAATAACATGAGTAAACACTTAGGCACAACACAAAGTGGAGATCTTTACTTGTTCTTTTATTTGTGTTAGACAGTTCAAAGTGTTTAAATCATTAAATCAGGGATTGTTTTGGGTAAAATCATCATAAATCCTCCCATTGAAAAACAATTACATATTTTGCCTTTATAAAGATTGTGATTATTTCTTTCCATAGATATTTGTTTATTGCAGCTCCATCAGTTGATGTAATACTTTTGGTTTCCCCTGGGGGAGTACAGGTGGACCTCACAGGCGTTCCCAGAGCGAGGTGCCAGGCTATCAGGACGGTGAGGCACACAGTGACCCTTTCACTGATATCAGTGACACCCTGCCACAGAAGTATGCCACGCTCCCACGCAACCGCAACCCATTTGAGGGGGAGCACGGGCAGCTGTGGGACCGCGCAGAGCGGAAGGAGAAAAAGGAGAAGGTCAGCCTCCTGGAACGAGTGACGGGAAAGAAGGAGGGCCGCAAGACCAGCAACGGGGGGCGATCGGGCAGCTCTGGAGACCTGCGTTCCCCCAACCCTTTCAGTGGTGACTCACAAGCAGACACTAACCCGTTCAGCTCCAATTACAAAGCCAGGTAATTTCCTGTTTTGTTTACTTTGTGTGGTTCATCAAAATGAAAAAACACATCACACAGTATTGCTCCAGTACATCACACTCTATTTACCTCACAAAACATTTCCAGCTGTCTCTCCTTCATCAGGGTGCTGCCTTAGGTTGTTTCTGGTTTCCTTAATCCCAAATATCCCAATCAGTGATTGATCCCTAAATCACCATAGATACCTAGTACATAAAACAAGAGCATTTCAGTTTTGTCTAACAATATATTATTATTACTCTTACTCTTCTTGAATACAGAATAGTACAATAGAAATATAAATGACAAAACAAATAAAATTATAGCCATCTTTTCAGAATATAATTTATCAAATAAAAACTTAACTAGAGATATACCAATTGATCAGCTGGTGATTGGAAAAGGCTGGTTGTCAGCATGATGGGCTATGATTGGTTACGACCTATCAGTCTAAGATATCTGATTCTGTGCCGGTCAAATTTACACTCATACGCCTCTTAATGGTTCATGTTTCACACACAACAGCACAGACGCAACATGCTGTCGGCGTAGAAAATGCAAAGTTCGCAATTTGGAATAGGAACAACCACAAAAACATTTGGAACAACAAACTTAATCGGACACATGAAAACACCATCGCCTGCTGAACATGTCCAGTTTTAAGAAGCTAGCAAAGATAAAGCGACTAAAACTAGAGCCACACTGGTGACCTCACCTGTGCATGACGGCTACCTCACTGAGCTGCTGCTGTGGCTCGCACACGTGTGTCCACACCGCCAGTGTTGCTGTAGTGACTTGGATGATGGCCCTCAGTAATAATTAGAATTTTATTGTGATCAGAAAGCAGTCACATGATTTTTATTTACCCTCATTCCAAGAGTGAGAAAGTGAGCTTTCCCTTCACCGAGTGATTTAATAGTAAATAATCAATGTTTTATTATGAACATACAGTTCCATTGTCCATTAAAGAAACGTAAAAAATTGTTTGTGTAGCTGTCAATCATAGTTCAGTGCGTCTCTAATCTTAACCCGTCGATGGTTAAAAAAGTTGAATATCTGTTTGTCGACACAAATGAACAAATTCTTTAGTCGTTCAACCTAATTTTTCAAAACACCACAGACTCAAATTACTCCCATCTTTTAAATAAATGTCAAGTTGTTCTCAAATGTGTCTGCTCTTTGAGAAAATATATAATCCAGAGACGCTACAAAAATGGCTTCATGTCCAGTTCCTCATTTAAACTTCTTGGACACTCGGTTTAGAGTCTTGGAAACTTCCCCTTGAAGGAGCAGCTTCTCTAAATGTCCCTCTCTGCTCCACATAGATGTACAGTAAACACTCATGTGTTTAAAGTTGTCTTTTGTTTTCATTCATGATCATTTATTAACAGCTGCCAGGTTTGGCTTTGATGTATGTCAACAATCAACAGTTTATTTTGAACTGGTTCATACTTTGCAGGATGTGTGTGACTAAGAAACAGAAGGAACTTCCTAATTAGCTCCACTGAAATATCAGTTTCTTCCATGCCTTAAATTTAGCCTCCATCTGCGTACATGTGTAGCATATCATCACTGTATGTTCTCCATCCTTTTCCATAAATATCTCACAATCCCAAAATGTGATCTGGCTCGCCCATGGGACAACCACTGTGCTGCAGGATATTGGTTACTGCATTCTTGTAAAGTTTCAAATACCTTGTTGATTGAAATGTACGATCTGATACACCCCCCCCCCCTTCTCTCTCTCCTAAGTATTGTTGTTCAAACATGTCCACAGAGCCAGTTACATCTATTTCCTGTGTTACATAAAGAGTTGGTGAGCGCTGTGGCTAAGTTCTGGTTTATCAGTGGAAGGTGTCATTAGAGGCTCTTTAGAGAGCCTGGGCTTGATAACAGAGCCCTCTGAGCTATAGTAATGAGATCCTCTGCAGAGATAGACCACCCAATTAACCACTTATCTCTGTAGGCACTAGTCCATCATCTTTACTGCTGCCTTTGTCATGCAGTAGCTCACTGGTCATTTATAATGTGGTGCACGGATATAAAAAGGTGCTTCAAAGTACAATATTTATTGATGAAACATTTTCTCTCTTCACCATATTCTCTTAAATGTCCGAATCTGCCTCAGAGCTTCTGTATTAGTATGAATGCTGACTTTCTATTTGATTTCTTCACAGTGATAAAAAGTCAACAGGAAAGGAAGACATCGCCTTTGGCCAGAAGAAGAAGGACATCTACAGCAAGAAAAAAGTAAGAGAGGCAGTACAACCCTTGTTGCAAAAGCTGACAGTCGCTTGATATCGTCACACATTGTCAGTTTTACCTGACATTGATTGAGATGGAAAAAAAAAAAAAAGTGACCTCAAGCTGTGACATTACTTCCTTTGCAGCGTTGTGTATATTTTTAATTGAGAACTCAAAGTTTCATTTGACGCAGCAGCTGGTGGCATTGATCTCTGAGGCCTCTGGAAATTCAGATGTGCCATTCAACTAATTAGCAGCTGCACACATTGGTCATCATGTCTGATCCGATCATAATCTGAAGTGGTGTGAAATTTCAGTCTATAAGGTCAGTCATAGTGGTGGGCTGCACTGATTCTGTAATTGGAATTTTTTGTTGTTGTTGTTGATAAAAGGCAAGGAAATTTAGTTTGATTTTCTTTTTTTAATGATTATTACATCATTTGTACATGATGTTTTACCCTTTGTTGTTTTTTTCTTTAAATTCTTTTTTGCACTTCCAATTTGAAAAAGGAAATTCGTAGACTATTACACAGCAAAATTGGGATTTACGAAGGAGCAGTGGGAGCAGTAGCTTAAGTGACGCCTAAATGAGAAAGAGAATGCTGATAATGGCTTTCCTCACCTTTCTTTGTGGGTGTTGAGGGCTGTCGGTATCCACACGTGCCCCCGTGCATGCCGCAGTGCCTCGCAGAAATGGCAGCTCCCATTTCCTCTGCTTCAAGGCCCTAATTAACCACATGCAGGGGGAGGGGGGGAGTGGAGGGAGGGAGGGCAGTGAGAGATTTCAAAGGACTGAGCTTTTAGATTCTCAAAGCTGAGCTCATTAGAAACTGTAATGACACAACTGGAGAATGCCAAGTGTGCGCCTTATCTTCTCCCCACTACTGATCGCAGAAAAATGGTCATCATTACTTTGCCAGTTCATGGTCATTTCCAGGCCTTTGTCACCAGCCACTAAAGCTCCTGATTATTATGCTGTGTGTGTATTTGTGTGTGTGAGAGAGAGAGAGAGGGAGAGCAAGAGAGTGTGTGTACGCTTGTATGTGAAACCAACATTCACTTCCATATGGCTGTCAGTTCTGTTATTGCCTCTCAGATGGCTTAAGCGCAGTATCTTTCAGTGAGATGCCTTTTTTGTATTGTGTTGTGTGTGTGTGTGTGTGTGTGTGTGTGTGTGTGTGTGTGTGTGTGTGTGTGTGTGTGTGAGGAATAGGTTACTGAGCTCTGTTCTTGAAACCCTCCTTACATTGGACATTTAATCTCTGTGGCAAATATTTCATTTTGGTTTGTGTCGCCCCACAGTAGCCTCTGTGCTGTTAGAAGCGATAAGATACCTGGTAAGCAGTCCCGCTCCAGGTCTTTCCGCATTGTCTTTAGCCAGCAGTAGAAGCTTGAATGGTGCATGGGAGTGGAAGCTGATAAGTGTGGTATTTTAAACAGGGTGAAGGCTTTGCTGCTCTATCCGTTCGGGGGAGGATGCCCAGCACTGAAGCGATAAAGTGGTCCCTCATTAAAAACGATTACAGCTCCTCTCGTACCCGCGCAATATGATCTGCACATACCGTACCACACTGCTCTGTCCAAATAGATTGTCCTCAAAGAGCAAAGCTGGGCTTGGGTTGCATCCTTATTTTGGTATTTATTAGCCTGACATTTAATTGCAGAAATGTGCAGCCTGGCATTTCCCCCCTCAAAACAAAGATTCCTTTTTTTTTGTTGTTTTTTTCTTCTTTTTTTTTCCTTTTTCTTTTTTTGGTTTTTTTTGGGAGGGGGGGGGGCTTTGTTGTTAAGTTCTGGCAGCCTGTCAGGCGATTTTGTAGTCTCTGTAGTAAGAGAGGTCATACTTTCATACTTTTAGTAAAGAATAAGGAAAACAACTTTCTGAAGATGTTCGCTTCTAGCTGTAGTGTCCAAGTCAAATCCCATTAGTGCACTTAAACTGCTCTTGATTTGTTACAAACACTGTTAGACATCTGCCACAGAATTCAGTGACATGCAAGTGCTAAATCCCTGGAGAACAGTCTCATCTAACAACTCTCATTTAGCCTTTATTAGCAACAGATAACACGCGATAAACACATGTGAGTTTATGTCACATTAGGTTTACACGTCTAATTAGTAATTTTCTGTGTTGTGTTGTGAGCGATCTTTAAGGGTAGTTTCACTCCTGCCTCTGTTATCAGATGACACTTCATAGAAGATCATTCAACCATTTTAATCTACTTTTTCTAAAACATATCCATGCACAATATGGAGCTTGTAGCCTTATAAAATCTGCTGGGGTTGAGCATTGACTTGTTTTGTGTATTTTTTTGTCTGTTTTTTGTTCTTCCAGGAGGTGACACAGGAAAGTGTGGCCGCCTATAGTAACTTATCCTTTGAGGAAGTTGTGCAGGAACTCATCAAGCAGAAAGAAATAGTGAAGAAGAAAGACGCCCACATCAGAGAGCTGGAGGACTACATCGATAACCTACTCGTACGTGTCATGGAGGAGACGCCGAGCATCCTACGGACACCGTATGAGCCCAAAAAGAAGGCGGGTAAACTTAGTAAAAAATAAAAAGAAGCAAAGAGACAGAGGATGAGAAGTTACTAATAAAGGTTTAGGTGTAGCTCGTGTATCAGTATCATATGTTAAAATAAGTTGGAACAAATGGGATTGATCAAAGCCAAATTTATGATTGAGCTATGTCTTCGCTTTAGAACATTTTCATTCAGTGGATGTAGTTTTTATAGTTAGTTTTTTTGTTTTTTTTTGTTTAATCTTTTGGTTATTTTAGTACATGTTTCACGTCTCCTGTTTTTCTGTTTTAAAATTACCTTATGAATTCTTGTTGCGGTTCATTTTTAGGTAATTATCAGGGTACGTGAAGTTCAGTTGATACAAGTCAAATCAAACTCATTTTATTTTATTTTTTTTAAAGATGAATTATATTGAATGCACTTGAGGTCTGTTGCACACACAGCTGCCACCATCTGTCTAGAAGCTCTTAAGGTGCAAATGCAGCGACATTCATGTTTACCAGATGCTGCAGTCGCAGTTGTGTGCTGTTTGCTGAACGATGGTCAAGTGGTTGATAAGATGAAGCTGTAGGTTATTGTGTTTACACTCGAGCACAAGTCTTAAAGTCGCCACCTAACTGACCTGGACTCTGCTCTCACACCCAATACACTGAGTTCATTTATAGGTGTTCTTAGAAAGACTGGAAGAGAGTTACGGTAAGAAGTATCTGGGAGTCTGGTTTCCTTCTAGCTTACTGAATCACAAAAAAAAGAACAAAGATACATTCCTTTTATCAGTAACTGACTTTTCATTCATTCTTTATTTTATTTGTGACGACTATCATGTAGCTTTCTCAGACAGAGGGTCTCATATTCACTCGCTTGAGGTGAGCATTTTACTAACTTTAAGTGCAATAATTATGACTTAAGCATCTTGCGTTATGTTCTGCTGGTGATGTTCTTGTTTACATTTTAATCACACTCACTTTGAGTTGGGCTTATCACTTTATATTGATTTGATTCATTAGAAGAGCTCGGAGTTCTTTGTTACGACCTCACCTCACTCAATTCCTCCAAATACAAGTTAATGCTGAAGATTGTACAGATGGTACCAAGCTGCACATGTGGATATTTGCTGAACAATCTTTATTTATAAATATGTCATAGCTCATTTACTTATGAATGTTATTTTAATGTATTTGTAAGGTACTTTATGGTTGAAACGCTACAGTATCCCCACACCACCTCCCTCACCACATGTTTAATAACACTGTATAGTTAATGCAAATCGAAAAAAAAAACACACTTTAGTATTCATGTATTAAGGACTCACTGATACACTTTCTATTGGCATGAATATGTTTACCTTTAATGAAAATTCAACTTCATTATGTACTGTGCCTCAGTATATTTGTATTTTTCTTTTTGTATTATCAAAGAGTTCAAATTCATCATATAAGATATGAGTGTGTTTTACCAGTTGACTCAGCACCAATGAGAATCTGTTCATTACTGTCGGAGGCAAATAACCAACAGCATTCAGGTCACAAATAACTGTTTTACTGCCTTGTCTTCATTTCACAGTTTTATGTCATCTCATATGTCGCCTCAATCTGTGAAGCTTATGTCATAACAACATATGTTGTTTCCATGTCAAACGGCGCTCCTCAGTTCTGTTAATTTCTCACTTTCTACCAAACAAATGCTGAGGTGAGCTGTTGGGCGGCTGTCGGATCGGATCGCACTGCTGGTACTGAAATTAATTGAATGACTACTTCTTCGGTTATAGCCTCAGAGAGAGGCCATTCCCTATTCCTGTGCTTGTAGTAGATGCTCAATAATAGTATAATCACTCACTGATGTTTAGGTTTACATGTTTAATTGTTTATTCCTATTTAATGGAAAGCAGCTTCATGTACAGTGTAAAATATGCTTTGTATTATCACAGTAACTGTCCTTTTACTCAAAGTTGCAAACCATTTTTAATGATATATCTCTATTAGGTGATGATCCACCTTGTCCTGTTGCTGGTATTAATTCTGGTATTTATATCTGTTTTGTAATTTCTTTCTAATCCCAAGTCTTCAGAATATCTGACCTTTACACTGTATGATACCAAATCACAGGTGAGACAAAGTGCTACATTGAATGTCGACAGTCAAAAACACTTACGTTTTCGTTTTTTCATGAATGTTGCACCATTCAGAAACACATTTGTCTTTGTTTTCTGCTGCTGTAGTTATTCTATCTGAAGGTATGTCATCTCTTTTGGACTTGAAACCTTAAAAAAAAAAAAATCTCTTGTTACTGAATGTACTCTGGTTAAATGTATAATGACATACAGTACACTAAGAAGGCCAATGAACCTCGCTTGCCTTTAAAGTATTTGGTGTATCCAAAGAGATCATTTCATGGGTGTTTTTTTTTTTTTTCCTTCCTCTCTTCTTTGTGTTTAGTCGGACAAAACTCAGACAACGTTATTATGGACAAGAAGTGACTGTTGGTACATAAGATTTTGTGCGATGATGTGACACAGATGTTGGCAAATTCCTTTGTATTGGAAAAGATGATCTGATCTGCACATATTTTGTAAAGCCAAAAAATGTTTGAATCAGTTTGTAAAATCACGAGTATTATGAGACTAATTAAGAAGATATGTGGATAAGAGTCTGTTTTCCATTGTGGAAAAACTTCTCACTGAATGCCTTTCTACATGTGTT
Organism: Seriola aureovittata; assembly: GCF_021018895.1. Classification (NCBI taxonomy): domain Eukaryota; kingdom Metazoa; phylum Chordata; class Actinopteri; order Carangiformes; family Carangidae; genus Seriola; species Seriola aureovittata. The sequence continues at coordinate 4,459,941 of NC_079377.1, forward strand.
GAAGTGTAAACTCATGTCTGCTCATGTCACAGGCTTCACCAACCGATTCAACTAGTACTGTATTAGTAGTTAGCCAGTTGTCCATGGACCTTGCCAAGCTCTTCATACTTTAAAGGTGCATTGTGCATATAGTCACTTTGTAATATCACTTCACCTTCCTTGACTTTTTGCACATTTTGTCATGCTGTCAAAGTTTGGAAATGTGCTTCCTGAGGATTTATCCCGTCTGAGGTTCAGTCAAAGTAGGAGTTCATGTAAACAAAATTTCAAAACAAAAAGTTTTTTTTTTTTTTTGATTTATGATACTCAGCCTTTTTAATGGTTTCTCTTTTCTTGCAAAGCAAAGCATGTATTTCTGGCAGTGACATTTTAGTTCAGGCCATGTTGTGTAATACTAGCACTGAGTATGGAACAGGTGATTTACACCCATGTCTACAATGTGCCCTCAAGCCCAGCTGCTTTGCTTGAATGATGAAATTACAAAAGATAAGGTCTGAGAACATTTATTGTTGAATACATTTGGACCCTGAGGTTATTTAGTTCAAATGAAAAATGAGGGGTGAGTACTTCAAATTAATTAATTTTGCCTGTCATGTTTTCTTTTAGCTTGATTGCTACGTTTGCTTTATGCTTTAATATAATTCGGTGCTTTGGTAAATGTCAGACTGAAACACAAATCTAAATGAAAAGCATTTTCAAATCATTTTTTTCAGCACAACGATATAAAGGGGTACATTGCAAAAAAAAAAAGAGCCTGCATCATTATTGTACTTCTTCCTTGCCTCTTTGCATAATATTTGTCATCCAATTAATGCCTATGTTTGAATATGCAAAGCACTCAAACTGCTTAGAGGCAAATGTTTCCTATAAAACTTGGCGATGGCCTGGGTCATTATTTAAGTTTATAAGGACAATGTTGCACATGCATTAAAGTAAATGTTGTAGGTGAATGTCCGCCCCATCCAAAAGACAGTGCAAGTCTATGGTGTTTTTTCCTCCCATGTTGACGAAGCATGCATTGAACCTTTTGACGAAGATGACATAAAGCTCAAGTCGGATCTCACAATCCTCCTCTGGCAGTCTTTTAAGTCTTCTACTGATACTATGATGCTGCTTGCCATAGGCCACATACAGCTGCCAGACACTAAGACTTAAGCCCCGGCTAAATCCCCTGACGGTGCTTGTAATGTGGCACACAGTTATGAAGGAAATGATGACTGTGTTTATAAAAGATCTTGCCAGTTAGCAAAGCTTCATTGAGTTTACAGAATTGTATGGAGGCTGGTGCACAGAGGCCAACACAATTAGACATAATGTGAGCTGAGGTTAGTGCCCCAACATGGTGAAGACCTAAAATGACATTTTGATACTTACTTCTTCTGAAGGTCGTCGCCATGTTCTGAGTCTCTCGGCTCATTCAGGCACATGCCTTGTGATGTGTTTGGACTATTGTCTTTCTGCATGTCAATCAAATTTTTTGATCATGTAACACTTCTTATAATTACCAAATTATATGGCATCTTCCTGATCTATAAACCATTAATTCCACTGAAGTGGGTTCATTTTCATCAACTCTCATCACACAAACCTATTGTAATGTATTTAACTCAGAACTGTACTGTGTGTAAGTTGGTTAAGAAATGTACTTTCATACCTGGATGTTTGGGGACAAGAATGTATGGCTTTTATATTATTGTAGTTCTGGAAACACACTGGGGTCTAGATGATGTATGTATTGAACAGTATAATGCTGTTAATGGTGATTGTATGTGCCAACAAACGCACTGAGTCATAAGAATTTGGTGATGCATTTCTTCATATTCACCCATTCTCAATGTCCTACAGTTTGCAACAATGACTTTTAGATATTGTCATCACTATCATTATAATCAAATTCCAATGTTTCACTGGATGTACTTTGAAAGGCGTGTATTGTCCTTCTCAATACACTCACTGTAAATGAAAACTGCTGTTTTGTTGTTGTCATTCTCTCTCGCTCTCTTTTTTTTTTTTTTCAGTCAGAAAGATCAAACGGCTGTAAAAACATTTGAACCACGAATGAAATGTGAATTTATATAACTAGTGTCCTCACAGATGTGTTTAACCAAACACTGCAGTGTAAATCTGATGCAAAGTGGATTCCTGTTCCTTTCGTTTAACACCTGCCCTATCATTCTTAAGGATAAATTAAAAGCCGCTCTCAATTAACTCTGATCTCAGTGGCAGTTAAACCATGATTAGCGTTTGTAATTGTGCTGATTTGTGTCAAGCTTTTGTTTTCTGGCCTGCTCAGAGCAGCTCTTCCTTTTGTTCTGGAGAAATTCCCATGCCTTCCTGGCAAATGAGAGAAGTGGCATCGTTTGACAACTGAGTAGCAAGATTGCTTGTTAAAACTCCACTCTAATTTGCCTATGTGTGCAACAAGACTGTGTGAAATCTTTTGGGACAAGAAACACTTGTGTTGTTTACCAGCCGACGCTTTTGTGGGATGGTTTGCGTCCCTGTCACCCAGCCATGTAGCAGGTTAAAACATGACCTCTCCCCTGTCACCTCAATCTAGCAGTCCCTGAAGAGGTGCACCTCAACGGCGCAGCAGCTGCTACTGCAACACCACCCCACTAGATCTCCTGATGGAAGATGCATTGCAGTGGTAACCACGGATACTGGGAAAATACAATTTTACAGACAACATAATTTACTCTTCTTTGGATCCTACAGGTGACTGAAATAGTGACGAAGAATTTGGTTAACCATTTCTTTACGTAGGGCTAAATTTAAGTGTCAGTAACATTTAGATTTATAAAGTTAGCTTCAAGACATTGCTGCCTGGGGACAGAGTTGGCAACATGCATCATGATTAATTTTTTATCCTACTGTGTTAACTTATATTCTGTCTTGGGAGACGCTGGACACAAATAAGTGTGTAATTGGGCTTTATGTAGGTGTCACCTGTTGTATTCATAAGCTAATTGGCATCCTCATTGTCATCCTTACACGTTCATCAACAGATTGAATTTCGCAGGTCCCAGCTTTTGTGCGGCAGTGGCACGTGCCATCTGAGTGCCGAAGCCATTAGTTCATTGTGCGTTATACCATATTGCGGTAATTTGAGGAAATATCCAACAAACGTGTTATGTAAGATTCTGTGGGTGCAGACGAGCCTAAGCGTGCCAGAAAGGGCCACCCACAGGTCACCTGCACTGCCCTTTAAATATGGATGGGCGTCATAGCAGGGATCAGTGTCACCCCGCACGCGTCTGTGAATGGAAGTGCCTCAGGCAATCATGGAGAAACTTATATGAGGAGAAGTTCAGCAGATGGATGAGGTGTTTTTAAGGGAAAAACCAGACCTATTAGGGCAGCTGGGCTGAACTTGTTGGATGATCGGGACCCAGATGTCAAGGTTAACCCCTGAAATTCCCCAGAGTATCAGACCCCACCCACTCATCCGACGCAGGACTCTTTGTTGGATAGTTGACTAATCTGAATAGGTGCTTGAGATAAATCAGGTGTCAAACGTGCCGCAGATCCCAGCGTTGTGCATTGTATTGATGGTATTGTCTTCCTCTGATAGCCGCCACGCGTCTGGTATCAGGTGAACAAAGACAGATGACAACCAGAGGAAAGAGGGGATCTGTCAACACTGAACAGCAAACACAGGTGAAGGATACAGACTACAACTCATTTAACAACAAAATGGATGTACAGTCAATAAATAAACAGAGTTTATACTGCACAATATAAAAACAACACCAAAGTAGAGATGTACTTAAATCCTGTTGTTACTAATAATAAAATCAAACTTTTTATTTGCTTTAACACACTGCCAGAGCTTTTATCACAAGCTCAAATAATACAAGCCCAACTGTCAGGCCAGTGAATCATTAACAAAGTCAATAGTGTGGTTAAGTTAATTTAACAGGGTAAGAATACAGTGTTTGATGAAGCCTGTGTGAAGTGCATCTTTACTAAGTCCGAAATAGTGTTTAGGACTAATAATAAGACTTTTGCACTTTTATTTTCACATATCTGAATTTTAGCTTTGTCATTGGACAAATTATCACAATTACATGACATTTTTTTTCTGTTTTTGCTCAGAATCTAAAAATCATTAATACTACAGTGCAGTGAGTAGAGAGTGGCCACACCACCCTAATGTAGGTGTCTGACAGCTCAGACCTCAGCTCAGTGTGTGTTCATTAGAGAAGAGGCTGGATGGAAAGTTTTCAGCTGGGTCACTTTAAAGAAGCCTGTTTGGAGATGTAGCTAACTTATAGCCAGTTTACGGTTAGCCATAAAAAAGCAATGTTACCGACCAGTTAGCTTCATACTTCTACAGCTGTTGTTAGGCTAAATGACCAGGTACGAATTCAATGTCATAACTGTACTACTGCTAATAACAATAAGATGTCACTGCAATGTAGCTACTTAGTAAGCCGTTATTTAGCTCACCTAAATGTTTCGGTTAGCAAACATAGTCGTTGCTAGCTCGCTAGCTAGGCTGTAGATAATTAACAAAGTTTCCTGTCAAGCTGAGTTGCCAAAAACAAACATAAATGAACCAAGAGCCGCTATGCTAGCGATCTTTTTAAAAAGATAATAAATTCGGATTAATATCGTAATTCAAACATTTTGTTCATAACACCAGACTTCATACCCGAAATTAAAATAAATATAGTGAAATGTCAATTGTCCATGTTCTCTCCATGTTTTATTGTCTTTAACTTCATGTTTAAAAAAAATACAAAAACAAGCAAACTTTAACACTTGACACTAGTCAGATAATTTATATACAAGTTTAACTACTTATACACAGGTAACATTAAGAAGTTTAATTTGACTTCTCCACATCATGTCCTTAACCCCTCTTTCACACTTGAATATTTTGTGCTTTTTACAGGCCTGGTTGTTTTTGGGATCATGTCGAGTTTGAAGGACCACAGCGTTTCATCTGCAAGCTGGTAAGTGACTGGTCTCACTGTCACTGCCTGAGCAGCACGTGCCTGGGACTTATCACCTTTAAAGTAGGAAACAGGAGCTGTCAGCAGGCTATAGGTTTGCATTTAGTGATTTTTAGCCTGTAATTGGCACCACAAAGAACTTGTAGAGGGATCACTGTAGTGTGACAGCAGTGAGAAACTCACTAACTAACTGCTTATTTCATTTTGGTATTATCAAGAGTGAAGAATTACATCTAATCATGATTAAGCAGCAGATTGCCATTACGCAGTAAATGATTTGATATAGTCAAACACTTGTTCTGGATTGAACTTTATGTACCCCTCATAGTTTTTTCTGTGTAGAAGTTCCCCTAATCTAAAAAAAATCTCAGTCTTGTTATTGCTGTGGGTTACGATGCTAAATTCACTTTTTAACTCTGATTTGTGATCATCACAGCAGGCTAACCAAGCAGCAGACAGGCTGCTCACTGCTTACATCAAGCACAGTTGTAGTTTGCAGTGGATAGATCACATTAGAACTTCACTGCAATAGCTCAGTAAAGCCATGCTAAAACTAGAGTAATACAATCAATCAATCAGTCATCTCCTGACTTCATAGCACAGGAGAGCTCTGCTGGAATGCTGCTAAGCTGCAGATGTACCAGCCAAATTATTCCAGAGGGGAATTACCAGGCCATAAATCCAGACGTCAGGAGGATGGCTGTAGCCTATTTCACGGTAAAAAATCCATGCAACTTGTTTCCATTACCTTCATAAAGAATGTCTCGCTGTGCAGTGCTCAAACCTATCGCTGCCGACAGATCTGAACATGTTTGCATCCAAACATGGCCCCAGATCACGGGGACTTTAAACAAAACATCATGAGAATCTGCTGTAGTCATTCACCCTGTCCTGACAGGTCCTTTAAAAATGAATGATCTGTGACATGACAAACTGAGAGAGCAACTAATTATCATCTCCTGCTCATTCATAATCTTCTGTAAATCTCAGGCATGCTGCAGCCTGCAGCTTTTACCTTTCTCCAGATATAAGATTAGTTATAGTTAAGTGATGTAACACGCTCATTCCGACTAAATATTTTCATAATAAAGTATTACCTACATTTAAATAGCCATCATCATTATATGTTTGTTATGAGACCTAATGGTTCTAGTGAAACACTGGATCCTTTGACCTATTTTATTTGTGCAATTCTCATGTAAGTAGCAGGCAAACAACAGACATACAGTCTAGTCAACACGACACAGTAACCACTGGCATCAGATCGTTGGCAAGTACCGGGTTTCATTATTGCTAATTAAGATGTATAAATATGCTGTCTGGCACTTGACTTGTCGTTTGCAATGGGCCATTTTTTCCATCAAACTCAAAAAGTGCCAAGGTAGACAAGGTGAGGGCACGAGTGCTGGTTGTGATGCTGCAGTGTGTACTCTGTGGGCACACTTCAGCTCAGCTGGCATACATCTGACTGACGCCTTCGGGTGCCAGCAGCTAAACAAGCCCAGGTTTGAGTGGAGAGAGTGGTGTATATTTGGGCCGAGCTCAGCAAAGTCTGCCAATGTCTTTGAGTGTCTGGCTTCGTGGTGTCTCATACAGAGCTCCTTGTTGAGCTGCGCTCTCTGGTCATCTTACAGATGATGGCAATGGACAGTTGACAGTAGGTGCACAGCCAGGAGGATGTGACATCACTGCTCGCTGTACTAATAGAAAGTATTAACCTGTTACTTGTGTAAATCAGGATTCAGTCTGCTTGTTGTTTTTGGGCTTAGTTAAACATGTCAGAGACTTAACAGTTTTGCCAACCACCACCTTCAGGTTAGTTGGATGTCACTGATTGCTTTTCATCTCAATGCAAACAACTAATTAAAAAACATTACATTTGAATTGGAGACAAAAATGTATATATAAAAAGTACTTTGTTTGACTGAGCTGTACTTATAGATAGCTGTATGTATCATTGTGTTGAACATTGTTACCCACAGATCTTAGAAAAGCACACACTTTGATTTTCAATTTGCCATCTTGTGTAAGAGTCTAAATGTCCAAATCCATTGTCTGAATCTGATTGAGTTAAAGGAGAAACTACAGTATCTCAGAACAGGTTGAGGTGTTCTTGTCTTCTAGCACATTGTTTTAATCCCCCAAAATACTTGTTTTGAATTATCCTTTCTTATGTTATCACCTTTAATGACCAAAATTAGGGAGGATTGGAGTTTTTCAACAAGATACCCTGTTTAACATGCAGCGGCAGGGGCAGGTGTTATTTTGTTGTTTTGCCCACATTCATCTAGATTGCCCAGGGATTGAAGCCAGTGGTCAAGGCCACTTTTTAAAACATTTTCCCTGCTTACCATCATGTGGGAAATGCTGTCAGATGCCATTGGAGAATCTCCTGTAAATTTTCCATGGCAATCATATCTGTGGTAGCTCTTTAGAAAGTATCAGGATTTGGTTACCGTTCGAGTCATTTGCTGACCACTTGTAGATTTGTTGTGCTTGAAGTGATGGTTTTCTGAAGAGACACAGGGCATATATCATGCCAGGAACGACCGGTGCAGACCAACAGACCTGAGAGGGAATTTAATGTGTGTTTGCTTCATTTTCATTATTACACACAGTGTTGGGAAAAACAAAATGTAAGGCTCTATAAGGAGGTTATGGCTCTGGTCCTTCTGTCTGTTTGTTGTTCACTGCAGGTGTGCAACATGTGACTAATTTAGCAGTACTTTTTGAACTTTTACAAAACAGCATGCTTTGGTTCACCAAGTAGCTCCCTCCACACTGACACTGTCAGGGCCACTCTGGTTTCTACCCTTTATTTTCTACTTACTATGCATACCAGTTTGGAAATGTGTTGTTACCAGGTAGCTCCCAGGTGTGAATGTAAACATGTACAACTTCTCCTCATCCTGCAGATAACACAGTTGGCATTTTTCTGCAAATAAAATGTGTTCTTACAGCTTGTCTGCTTAGATAAAACGAAAAAAAAAAAATAGAAGTTGTTTTGTGCTCTCACTATATGCATTAGATTTAATGTTATTTCCAAACCAGTGTGCAGTTTTCTACCTTTATTTTTGCAATAGCGAAAGGGTGAAAATAATTTTATTATTATTTTTTTACTTTAATTTTTATTTAGTTCTGAATTCTCCAAATAAAAAATACTATATTTCTGCCCAGTAATGTAGATTTTGGCTCGCACGTGGCTTCCATGTGTGTGAATCCTATAATACAACTTGTGTGACAAGCACATTACTGTAAATGAAGGTCACTGAACAAAGCCTGTTATTCCTCTGCGGTAACTAATTAAGAAAAAGAACAATTAGCCAATTGACCAATTAATAACAATCCTCTAATCTACAAAAAGTGATCGGCAGGAGAGATCTATTGGTGTTTCTTTGCCGTGAAAAGAGAAGCTCCATGGGCGTTCTGCACCAGACGAGATTTAAAAGGTCTTTAATCTAATTAATCTGAGATAAATAATGGTTTATGCTATTACAAAATTGCTCATAGAGAGGATTACAATACCATAAAATACAAAGTAATAAGTTTTAATGAAAGAAATTGAAATCTCTCGCCTCATTCCCTCTGTCTTTTTCTCTTTTTGTGATCCTTTCAGCACAGCCATGTGAACATACCATATGCACGGTAAATTTCATTTGCATTAACATTTGTTCCTAATCAATATGTGCCTGTATTTCATATAAGTTGACGTAATGACAAGATGATATTATCCTTAAAAGATGTAAAATAAATGTCAGTGGAAAATGTTTCAAAATGTCTTAGTAATCTACAACCTGGTTTACTTTTACTCCAAAAGGCCTTTTCTGTGCAACTTCTTGTATATGCATGTGCTTGTCACCAGGCTTCAAAGCTTTACTTTAAAAATTCAAGACCTATATAAACCTTATGTTCTAGAAAACCAACATGCCTGAGTTCATAATCCTCACTGCATGCCTCCGAGTGCAGTGCTTACAGTTTGTTTTTCAAATATAAGTTCACTGTAAATAGTTGTGAAGCACTTTTCCAAACAGCTCAGTGTGTGACCAAAGCACTGCTCCCAGCCATATGGACTATCATCATTAGGACTTTGCATGTTCTTTTTCCAGCCTCCAGTATTATGGAATGTCTCCACTGTTTTCAAAGTGTCATGTAGCTGCATGAAGACCTATCAAACCTTGGCTGGCGAGAAGCTTGTCAGTCTCTATGGACTTCTTTTTAGGGGGGTAAAATGCTCGCAATTTGCAAGTGAGATGAGATGTCAAGCTTTTGGAGACATGCAGGTGGCTCAAGTTGTCTTCCCATGCTGAAGCAGAGAGTATTGGCAGAGTGCTGGTAGAGCTCTACAAGTCTTTGTGAGTTAAGGGAGTGCTGCAATTAATTATGTCCCCCAAGTTTTGACACACTTAACATTATGCTGTCACTCCCTCAGAGAGATGACGTTGATGTCTTTATCCCTTGAATGTAATTGCCGGCTGTCTGTTACTCTTCACACCAACAGTCAGAAAGAAAGATGGTCAGACACGTTTGATAAAAGTTAGATCAGAAATCCACAAAAAAGTGTAACCTGGTTACTCTTAACATGCAAGTGATGCATCCACTTAACGGTTGTCAAGTCTGTGGAAAGACAAACAAATGAGACATTAAAGTCATAATCCATGACATTTTTCTATAAATAAGTGTCTGTTTTGTAGCTCTCTCACAGAACTACTGTAACAAAATCATGACTCAGCCTTAAACAACAGTATGGATTGGGTCTTGCAGGGGAAATCTTCAGGGAGTGATGTGTTTTACTATGGAAAAAAGTAGTAACAGCAGTTCCTTTAAAATAAACAAGACTAGGTATAAACCTAGGACCGCATGTGGGTGTGCACATGGTGTCCGGAGCAGAATTTCTTTTCCCAGTCCGACCATGCCTAGTCCTTTCCTCATGCCGACACAACAAAACATAAGGCTAAATCCTCATTTCACATTCACATGTCACAATTAAATCCTCGTCTCAGTACCATGGATAGCGCCACATAGCCAGGTGTGACAAAACACTTATTTATAAACTTCAATATTTAATAGAAAATGTCTCACAATGCAACACCACAACATGCTGTCAACATAGAAATAAATAGACTATTGTAATAGTGATGCGAGTGCTGACAGTGAAAGTCTATTTCTGATTTTATTGTTGTTTGCACTATAGACTGTTCTGTTCGGACTGGCCATGGGTCGCCACATTGGCAGTATGTCGACGCAGCAATAAAAGCCCTGTTAAGACATAAAGACTTTTTGTCCACTGAAACATTAGGTGGCTAGTTTTAAATGGTTACAGGAAGTGTTGAGTTTGTGTTAACGGATAATGCAGTAAATTAAATAGAGCAAACAGGAGCAGATCAAAACAAGGCTTCGCACTAAAATAACAGTGTGACCGTTTTCTACATATAAAAAGAATTCAGAAGGAATTAGAAATAAAGTCCCGGGACCTTCTGCAGTTGAGGTGAACAAAGGCCCTGGTCACTATTTGAGGAAATACAGTTGAAAACTGTTGTAGATCCGCTGATGTAATAGAAACTGTTCGTGCCAAATTATTTTGAAAGAGCCAACACTTGGCCAACCAATGGTGTAGCTTCAATCCAAAGTTGTAGCTTCATCACTCATTGATGTAGCAATGGCCCGTGGCCGTGGCTGGTCCAGTTAAAAATAACTGGAGTACTTTGCATTAATGCTGAAATGATAAGTCAACTAATTGATTAATCGATCAACAGAAAAATAATCTGCAACTACTTTGATAATTTATTAATTATCATTTTAAAGTCATTTTTTTAAAGCAGAAATAGTCTTTGATTTCAGCTTGTCAAATCTCAGATCTGAGGTTTTGCGGCTTTCATATGTTTTGTAAATATCCTCAGAATGTAACTGTTGACTGAATTATTATTATTGTATTATTATAAAAATAGTTTTTCATTATTTTCTCACATTTTATGAATCAAAATGATTCAGGAATTAATGGGTATTAATAATCGGGCAATGAAAATAATCGTTAGTTGCACCTTAGTTCAACAATAGATGTTGCAGTACAGATCAGAGATGTCAGAAGTGAAAACAGTTATTCAATTTTTTTCTGCAGTCATTTAAAAAATGTTTTGTTGGCGTTATATATCCTGAAAATTCTGCATTTGTTACGAGTGTATTCAACATGGCCCGTCTGAGGATGAGGAGATGGGTGTTTAAAGGAGACAGCAGTCGTTGAGAAGTTGTTAGGCTAGGTGGTGGTTCGTCTGGGGGTAAGAGTTTGGAACATGCAGTCCCCTCTCCTCGAGCGGTGAACCGGAACCAAGTGGAGTGAGGCTGGTGGGCCACAAGAGCGCCATTGTTCTTCACATTAATCAAACTGAGGAAGGGCAGGTAGCATTTCCCTAGCCCACCCCACATGCACACCCTGCCAACCTCAATGAATGGACTGCTTTTTTAGCTGGCAGCGATTGGCCATCGGAGCTCCGAGAGGATGTGTGTCTGTTTAATTAGTGTGATGAGCTCAGCGGAGTTTATGTGCAGTGTTGGACACCAGGTATTAACCCCTCGAGTTTGACCCTGCGAGGGGGGTGGCCGACCTCAATCTTGACATGTCTTTCTTTCCACTGTTCTCGCTTTCCTTCTTTTCATTAGAAAAAGACAGATTAGACAGGGGAAAGCAGACTGGAAGAGGGGGAGACTGGTCGCAACCTCAGCCTTCGTTTTTCACCAGCCCCTCTTTGTAGGCTTGCCCTCAGATGAAGAGAATAATTACTGCTATGATACTTCTAATGACGCTGTCATTAGGATGCTGAGTTGTGGTCTGCTGCACTGCTCCTAGCCTCCCAGAATTTTAAAAGCTTTTCACTCTAATGCTATCACATATATAGATACAGACATATGTTTGGGTGATTTCTTTGATGGGTTGAAGTGCAATAGAAGCTGTTGCCAGTGTGACTTAAATCATCTCAGAGTTATTAAAATGAAACCCCAAGACAAAGGAATTATCTAGATGGTGAAAGACACTTTCAAAACCATAATTAGAGCTGTGGTCTCCTTCACTCTGTACCATAAACAGCCATATAAATGACACGTAGATCATTCACTGGCAGCTGCCTTACATACGCTTCGGATGAGAGAGTGCAACGTGTTAACATCACCCAGGGGCACTGTTTTCTAATTCATTTAACCACAGCAGTGTTTTCCTAACAGCTTCAGCTGGCAATTAAAAACCATGAAAAGATACGAAAACATTCTTACCATGCCAGACGCACTTTCCACAAAGGTAAAACAACCACTTCAGGCGCAATCAAAGCTTAGGATATCATCCTTTATCGGATTATGCACTTTATTAGTTCAGTGGAACAAACACAGGCACTTGAGGGGTATCTACTTTAGGACTATAATGCCTCTTTTGCTCACAGATGGTTAGTTTATGCGAGGGCAATTAATTAGTAAAAAGCAAAAGTTTTCTGTCTTTCTAATATTCTGGCTAATGGTCCAGCGAGAGTGATATGGTCCATGCAGGAGCACACATCCAAAAGTTAAAGGACACTTGGAGGACACTTCCACTGATGAGTTATGGTAATGATTTGAGAAACTAGTTTGGATTAATTCTATAAACGGCTAATTTGTCAAACCATCTGGCAATCATTTAAAAGCTTTTAGCTCATGTGGCCCAGTCCAGCCAGGGATTTTCATAGGATTACAGCATAAGGACATCCTATAGTCTGCATTATGCAAGCAAGTGCAATAGATACCACAGTGAAAGGTAATGGAAGAAGCTAATTTTGTAGGAAATTTTTCTTCAAATTCTGAGTGAAATGAACTTTAAATAGTTAAATATTTTCTGTTGGTAAACATAGACTTTTCACTTATTTTTTTATTCCACCAGAACAAGCAAAAATCCCAGTTTTCTTTCATAGAGTGATTCAGGCTTGGGGTTGTGTTTATTAATATCACCCTTGCTACTAAGGGAGTGAGGAACAAAGAACTAGAGTCACAGCATGTCAGCTCTCTAAAAGGCAGTGTTTGCTGCACCCCCTCTGAAAACACTTTATTAATTGGATTTAGATATTTGCAAAATGATCTATTTAATGGGATTACCACTCGTATAATGATCTTATTTATGAGGGAAGCAATCCAAGCTTTGGGGCGGGCTGATAATGCATTTCCAGCTCTTTGGCAGTTAATGTTGTGTTACAAGGGAAGATAAAGTTGAAGTCCCATTGTAAATGAATAGGTAAGTTAGCCCGCTGAAATGGAGCTGGTATGGTGGCAGGTCAGACGGGCTTGAGTGGCCGCACTCACATTCCAGAGGCCTGTCTGGACGGTAGGCTCAGACCTGCTGAACTCCTTACAAGTTCAAGGCAGACGTGAAGAGGGAAGGAGGAGGGAATGCAGAGAGATAGAGTCCCCCCCCCCCCAAACCTCAGCTGCATAATGGCCCTTTCTTACATCTTTATCCACCTCAATATCTCGCTGAAGCTTTTACAGACCCTGTTTCCACTTAAATACCTAGAGGTAATGTCCTACCTCTCTCCTCTCCTCTCCTCTCCTCTCCTCTCCTCTCCTCTCCTCTCCTCTCCAGGAAAAATGGATTCAGTCTTGTCAGCAGCAGTATCGATATCAGAAACATAAAAGAAAGTGGGCAGAAATGTACATATATGTTGGACAAAATAACACAAAGAGAATATTGCAGTTGTTTATTGTAGCTCTTTAAATGGATGTTTCATGTTTGCCAAGACATTTAAGCTGTTGGATGTTTTCCCTCATGGAGGTTTTAGCTCCGTTTTGTATCTTTTCATGTAGTGTTGAGCCACTAATGCAAAAAAAAGTATATATGTAAATGCACTTCTTTTCTGCAGAGCACACAGACTTGAAAACATTACCATTTCAATATAACATTTGATTTATATGTGTTTAAAAAAATAGGTTATAATCTCTTACTTTAAAAGGATGTATTCTCAAATGAGATTATGCTAATAGACTGTAATTTGCATAAAACGGGTGGAAATATTAAACCAGATTAAAAATTCTGAAAATTTTAAGAGTTTTATTCATGCTGTTAGTCAACAAATATATTCATTCTCCCCGAGAATATTAGAGCCTAAATGTGACATCGGAAAAAACAAACTGTGTTGCAGTATGATCACCCCCAGTGAGCGGTTTTACTTGTTTATTACTAAACTACGATATACAATGTACTACACTACATAGCAATATTCCTTGTAAAGTAATTTATTATTTTATTTGCCCCGTTTGTGCTGCTCAGCCCAGTGTGGTTTTAGGGTCTTTTGAGAATTAGTCTCAGGTGAGGGCTGAGGCACAATGTGACAAAGAGCGCCCACACAAGCCTCCATTCAAGACATTAATCTGCAAACAAGTGTTTTTTTGTTTCTGTGAGTCTTATTTTCATCGCCATCAATTTAGTACATAGATTGAAAGCAATTCGGTTATGCTCTCAAGTTCCACAGCCTTGCAGCCCCCGGCATCTGCCCTGTCCTCTCCTCAACCTGCAGCCCCCTGAGTGGCTCAGCTGGCTGGAAGTGTAGTGGAAAAAAGTAACCCCACAATCCCTGCGCTCACACTGTAAATCCATACATGACCAAACAATGTCCCAGCCTACAGTAAAAGTGACTAATATAGCCTAGTGTACAATGTATAGCTTTGTGTAGGTTATTTAAAAATATAGTGTCTGAGACCACTTTCACAGAATGGGGGATTAATTCCTTTACACTTAAATCATCAAAACAGTGAAGGAATAACAAATAAAATATCAAGTAATGTGATCTTAAGAATAAAGTCAGTAAAAAACATATGTTTGTATTTTTTATCACAAAAATAATAAGCACATTTTCTGAAAATATAGAAAAAATGCCAAAATCAAAACAAGCAGTGTTCCTCACATATGCTTAAAACATACTGACTAATCCTCTAATTTTGCAAACCACTCTATCTGTAATCAAATATATTATTTCTTAAGCAACACGCACACGTCCATTGTCAGTACTGTACCCGTGAAAACTTATTTCCTTTCCTTTGAAACAATCTAATCTGGGAAATTAAAAAGGAGAGCGAGACGGTCTGTTAATTCAAATAAAATCCATCCACTAAGAAGCTATTAATTGGTCATATAAAATATTCAGCATTCCTCTCAGCCCATTTTAATGGCATATTGAAAATTAATAGTTTGCCATTTTGGAATTAATGGACTATTGCTCAGGTTCCTTGTTAATATTAGTACAGTATATTGCCCTAGGAACATCATATTAACAGTGCAGGCTAGAGATCAACAGCAACTTAGGTTTCAAGATTTTTAAAACACACTTGAGACAATAACACTGGCTCCTCCAAGACAGGGAACCATGGACCTGTAAATATCACATGAAGGATCAAACGATTTAAATAAAATTGTGTTTAACATGCTCATTTTTATTTGAGTGGTTTTAATCGTTTCACTTGTTGTTATCCTACCATTTGCAGTTATAGAAAACCGGAGCCATAAACACTTGATAACCTCAACTGACTTCGGTGAGCCCATCCCTGCAGTGAATCAAATATGTAACAGTACTGCAGCCCTTGTTTGTCATGTACTGCACACTGCCCCTTGTGGTGCACTACAGACTCAGATTGAGATTGTGACTTGGCAGCAAGATCCTCTCTTTGCCCTGAGGCTTACACATTTGTACACTCATTTATTTATTGGTTTATTTGAATAGCTTTGCTATTGTGAACTTTGGATACGTTTTTATTTTCGTTTTGTCTCGCTACAATACAGTCCGGAATGATATTTCTTCCATCTGGCAGTGGCACTTTCTGTGACAGTTTCCTGCTCCTTGCTTTAGAGTTAAAATTATCTTTACAATATGTTATGCAAAAGATTCCTTCTCATAATAGCTGGGTCAGGAAGACCCTGCATTAAATTAGTGTGAAAACTTGACATCCCTTTTCCGCCTCATTGTAAATTTGTAAGACTTTAATCGGCTGCAGATGTCTGTGTGTCCGTTCTTCTTGATCATGGACTTATTACTTTATAAATAATTGCTCAACGGCTTGCTCTTAATGTATATGTGAACCCTGCCTATTTGACCTGCACTCAATTTCTTTAATTGAAGCAAACATATTAGACATATTTGCTATATTATGTGTGTTTTGAAGTTTCAATTTTGTTGATATAGATTTATGAAGTGTCGGCGACTGAGGTCACTGCCCTATTAGAGATTTATGAAATGCCCATGAGGCACCATTATTTAAGCTCAATAAATCATGCCAACCACTTTTATTATGGTACAAAGTGCCATAAGCCTGATCGAATACACCTCCTGGATCCAAGTTGAAAGTGATAATGCAGTTTTTCTATTTAAGGTCATCTGCTCGGAGGCTTTCACCACATTTGTTATAGCAGAGTCATCATGAAATTCCTTTTTGGTTTGACTCATTTAATCACAAAGCATTAATGTTTTTCTGTGTCTTTTGTGCTCACTGTGATGGTAGCCGTCTGAGAAGTCCCTAATGATACAGCTGCTATAAACCTCATAGCCCCCAAAGGCTTTTTATTTCAAATGTGGCTGCGTATGAACTGAATCATTGTAAAGTGGAGCTTTGTCCAAACATCCTGCTGGCAGTTTTCCTGAAGTCCATTGAATAGGAACATCAAAATGCAGGGAATCGCTATGGATTCTCCACATAAAAACAAAAGTATTGCTGTATAAGTGAGAATTTGAGGAAGGTATGTTGTCTCAACAAGGTGGAGGTTATAATCTGAAAGTGATGGGGGTTGTAGATGTGAGGTGTATAGGATGTGGATCAGTTTTTTTTATCACTTGCACAGGCTTATAATGTAGGTTTCTTTCACTGGGAGCAGTGGGCGTAAGTGTTGTGTTCTGGTGGGCAGAGACAGTTAATGTCCCAGATCTACAGTATGAATAAAGTCATATTGTGAAGTGTGTGGGCTGATATGCTTGGCAGTCAACCCTGACAAGTAGATTAGCTCTTACTGGGCCACCTCTGAATGGCGTGCACACGACTCAAGCGTTTCCAGTCACAACGCTACATATCAAACATCTAACGCCCAGCAACACAGATGAAAGCACATCAAAACATGAAAACAAAAAAAAAAACCTGCTGTATGTTATGTGGCTTCTCCACAGCTGCAATGGTTAACAGGAGTCAAAAATTGGCATGTCTAAAAAGTGGGATAATGATTATAAATGTGACAGGCTGAAAACTAATTACAATTGTCTCACTGTGTTTTCCAATAATGCCTCTAACATTTCTATAAAACTCATTTAAATCTTCCACAAGTCCAAAATTCAGTCTTGCTCTAAAGCCATTTGGCACATTTTTCTTCAGTTTACATTTAGAGAGGATTAGCTGAAGAGCTGAAAATAATCATGCCAGATGTCTGCTACAGCGAGAAAACTGCCTCCCCGGTGGGCATTTGATTTTATTGAGTTTTTATCAGTCTTAAGTGAATACACTCTGGGATCTTCATAACGCACAGCCTCATGTTGTGAAGTCATGTACAGAAACTGAATATCATGTCACATTTTACAATAACAGTAAAAAAAAAACAAACACACCCTTTTGCTCATGTGAATGTATGAGGAGGAGTTCAAACAGTCAGCAACAGTCTGTTTATAGCCAAGTTAAACAGACAACACGTAGCTTAACTGGGCAGACTGGTGGAACAAACAGCATTATAAATAAGCCAAATTCAATGACAGGTTTAAACGCTAAACCACATCTGTGCACTTTATAAAAGCCATGGTAAATGTCACTGTCTTTAAAAACGTGTCTGAAATTCAGCTGTCAGTCACACTGACTCATTAAAGTTACTGAGATGATGAGCGAATGGAATTAAGGATTATGGGAATTTTTGGTATTTCTCCCTTTATGGCGCTGTGTGGAAAAAAACAATGGAAATAATCAAATAGATAAATAAATAGCCGTCATTTGCTGTGACCTGTCCCACATATTTCATGGTCTTCCTCTGAGACTGGGGCAGTATTTGTTGGATTTGTTTTTTAGCTTTAATGAGCTCCACTGGAATGCAGTGTCTCCCACATGTCTTGCGGAGGACGGGCCATCTTATTGCTGCCACATGTTGGGCTCCTAGTGACTCTTCCAGGCTTGTGTGGTCAGCCAGTTCAAAGAGCCCAGGCTCATTTGTTATACAACTTTATGTAACAACGAGCCGATGCTTCAGCGTGTCTGAAGAGGCAACAAAGGAATGCCGCCATTCTTTCTTTGTCCTAACTGGCTCTGCCCAGAGAGACTTTCAGATCATCTGTTTCTCTAATTAGCATGTTTGCTGGACAATATGGGTTATTGTATTTCAACATGGTGCAGAAATCCTTTATTTGAGTCCGTTCCGTGTTTGAACTCTGACAGTAATGTTTGTTGGATGGTTATGGCGAACAGTAGTAGTTGATCACTGTCATAGCCAGAGTGGTGCGCCGTGCCACATATGGCAACAATCTGGCATGGTAATCCAGTCTTGAGGTTATGAGTGACTAGGTGTGGGTTCCCTGGATCAGACCGACCTCATCAATTCCTCTGTTAGCCACGTCTGTGCAGGAGTCGCTGGCGGAGCCCCTGCTGGTGGTTGACAGGACATCTCAGCAACTGCACAAAGTCAGGCCTGACTACACTCCCCTCATGCAGTTTTTGTGTATGTGAAAGTAACGTTTTCACTTATGAAGAGGAAGAGAAGAATGATGGAGGAAACCTAAGCAACATGTCAATTCAGGTTCCTGCTGTATTCTTGCAGCCCCAAACTGGTGATCCACTACTTTTTGAAAACTCCCCTACTTGCACCCGAATCAGGTTTGTGTTCGTTTGTTAAAGTGGACCAAATAAAAAAGCGCCTTGACCACTTTATACCACACACTTACTGCAAATAACCTGTTTTTCCTCCTTCACACATCAATTCCCCGGGGATGTTTTCAGCTTCACTAGACTGGCAAGTCTTCAGGGACCAGGTCCACTGCATGTGCTGGCTAGTAGGCCATTTGCAATAATCTCCTTTTTACCGTTTAGAGGCTAATTATGTAACATTACACCTGCCTCCCTGAGCCTTGGCTCTGGCATAGTGCAGAATGAGTTGCTTTTTCCCCCCACTACTCATAGGGGTGGTTAGAGTTTCTTAATGAGATTAGCCCAAAGCTCAAATCTGCTTTGTGTCCCTTGCTATATGGCGAGATACTGGATCAGCGGAATCAAAGCTAAGAGGGGGAGTCATTGGAAGATGCAGGCAGCCGACCTCGTTTCTGTCTCCCCACCAACCCCCCTGCGTGTGACTTGGACGGGATTCGTCGCTATCACACATGACATTGTGTGTGAGCTTTGCATAAGAAATATCTTTGTCTCACTGTGATGTTTGCTTGCTTCAGTGTTTTCGTGCTTTTCCTTTATCTTTCTGTCCAGTTTATATTTGCTATTGGATCAAACTTCTCAATAGTCATTTTCAGAATTGAGGACAGATGGGTTAAATATTGAACAAAATAAAAAAAGAGCTTTCCACCAGTCTGCCATATAAACTTGTCTAGCTGTGGTTGCTGTACTACTGTCTTTTTGCCTTAATTAACTCAAAATATCTTGTATTTTACCACAACTTCTAAGGCCAAGCTAAAAGTCTTATTTGTCAGCAACATCATTATGTGCAAGACAGAGCTATATAAAGACAGAACCACAACACCCACAACAGCCCATCTACAATGGGAGCCTTTCTTCCTCTAATTTATTGGGACCCTAATGTCCTTGTGACTTTCAACTCAGACAAAAGATGAAAAACCAACAATGGAGTCCGGACAGAATAACACACACACACATGCTCACACATGCACATGCTGTACACACTTTTACATGCATAGCGATGTATGCAAGCACACAAACAACTTTAGCAGAGAATTCCCAGAGTGAAAGAAAATTCTCAGTGAATGCCGCGAGAGATAACATGTAAATATTTTGCCCACTTGCTCAGAATATGATGTTGATTAAGAGAGTAAAGGTTAAGGTTAGGGAAGGGGCAAGGATTAGTAGTATGGACTGCGTCTAGGGTTACCATAACAGCCTGGCTGCTGGGACTAGTAATAACAACAGAAGTAATAATAATCACAGACTAATTGATTGAACCCTGTGGCTTCTTTGCAAGAGTCATATTTGTAAAGCTTAATGCCTCCACTATAGCAGCTAAAGTAATGCATCAGTTGCTAGTATTGCTTTCAAGTGAGTCTGACACTTTTTTCTCCATTGTAAAATAAAATAAAATAAAATAATTTTAAATTTTTGACTCTATAAATTTTCTCTTCATTACCATTGTATTTACTTATCTATAATTCTGATAGTGAGCATTCTGGTCCCTCTGTATGAGATCCTATCATTGCATTGTAGTTTGTTGAATTTACAAAGAAGCCTAGAAGCCCTGAAGCTATATACTGCTACAGAGAGCTATTTGCTCTGCGTCAGCGGAGTATCCTGTCATGGAGAGAAAATCCCGTTTGAAGTATGGCCCCCGTCTTTCACACTGACGATAATGCTCCTGGCTTTATCATGTCCTCCGTGCAAAGCCCATGTCTTCTCTTTTGTCCGGCTCCCTCTCCCCCACTCCTGCACACCCCCTGGCTTTCCTCTTTTGTGTCACTCTCTGTCACATTGCTACCCGTTCACTGCGAGGAGAAGCGGTCCAAACCTTATCCCCCCGAGGCATGCTGGGAAGTGTAGTCGGAGTCTGGGGATTGTTGGTTCAGTTTTTGGGACTTTGCTGATATCAGCAACTTGAAACTGATTGTGCAGTCTAATGCAGTTTATATTTCAACTCTATCACAACTATGATAATATTTTTCATAGTAAGTGCTTCATGAAATTTAAATAGACCATCATTTGCTGTAAACACACTATTATAGATGTTGAATAAAAATGCATCTTTTGATTTTATTTATAAGGTTTTATGGATGAATAAATTCTAAGGTAAATACTTAGCATTTTAAATTAGATACATTATTAGTATTCATTCTGCTCTAGCTGCTCCTAAATCCACAGCTCAAATGCAAATGCACTGCAGTCTTTTCCATCCGTGGCTTTGTTGGCCTCTCAGAAACCTTAAGCCGGTATCTTAAATAGGGGCCTCTCATGGCATATGCATGTGCAGTATCTTATCTGGTGAATATCACAATCATTCCCTAGGACATCAAATATTTAAACAGGCCATACAAACAAGAGACAGGAGGGAGGGCATGGAAACAAGCCTTTTTGTGGGCCCTGTGTGAAAACAATAAATGTGCTACCAGCCCTCAATATTTTCATATTCAATGACTCTGTATGATCCATATGATCCCAACATAAAGAGGGTCTGTGAACCCTCTCTCTTAAACTGTAGCAGGCATATATTACCAGGCTTAGAGCTTGGCAAGCTCCGTATCCCAAAATAGATTTCAACAATACTCTATGAGGATGCATTAAATAAATCTCTGCTCAGCTAATCCGTGGAACAGTTCACATTTTCGAGAGAGACACTCCGGTAGGACAAAAGCACCGCTCTGCTCGCCGCGCCTTCATCTGGGGACAGACACACAGAAAGAGAGATATTTAGAGCGAGGGGAGGGGACCAGGGGTTGGTTTGGGGTGGGGGGGGGTGGGGTGGTGGGGGGTGATGAGGGGGGAGAAATCCTCCACTAATGTGACGGAGAATTCTCCAAAAAAAAAAAAAAAAAATCATCATTGTGCTCTTGCACCGCGAAGCAGATTTTGTATCACTATATATTTTTTCTTTTTTTTTCTTGAGCAATAACTTAATCTTAAAGGCAAAACGTGGACATGAGGGCCATTTCGAAACATGTTGTAGATAAATGTTAATCACATTAGCATTTCCCAGACTTCCGTAAATCTCCATAAATAGCATGCTGAGGTTGATCCCTCTTTTTTGCCCATTGAGGCAAAATTGCAGTTGATGAATTGCTTTTGCCATGCATGTAGGCTAATGAAAGCTTTGCTCCTGGGCCTTCCTTAACAAAGGCTCATAATTCTTCCACTTTCCACTAAAATAAGAACCTGTTCCACTTTTAATTAATAGTTTTACCCTCTCCTATTCAGGAGTGTATGCATAGTTTCAAATTAATTTTTTAGGTGAGGCTTGGTTATTAATACTGAAGAAACAACCCCCTTTTGTGTTAAAGTAACAGGGAGGTAATGTTAGCCTGCAGGTTTATGAAGAATTTCCTCTCATGTCACCTAACTGCTTAGCACGACTCATGACTGTGCTCTGAGACTGAAACACTCGGTGACAGGTGGCTATTTCATTCACTTGAGATCATCGCTTGCACATTTGTTCAATGAGCTGCAGTGGGACTGAGTATACAGCTACTTACACAGACACTTAGGATTAACCTGTCCTGATTTCATGTTCATGTAAACTAGAGCCATAAGCACTGTTTAGATTATATGAAAACAGGCATTAATCAAACTGGTTTCACACCTGCATCAGGGGGATTTCTAGCTGACTTCTCCTTGTAGAGATACACAGTAGTGCAACCTTGCTTTAATTGTTTTCAACAATTGTTCCATATTGTTTATATGTTGCTTCAAAATGAATTACCTCTGTTAATGGAAGTATTAGGTTAATAAGCAGCAATTAGCATGCATTAGGGTGCATGCCACACATAATGAGTACTTGGGTATGATTACTCAGACAGCTTGATGTTTGAGAGAGCAAATAGCCTCATCCAGCCATATGTGGTTATGGGATCCCATGACAGATCTAAGTGAGGTGGTTTGGACATCAATCCCCTGCAGTATCCTCTCACAGCAGTGATTTATTACTGTTGTAATCACTTGTCTCCTGCTGAAAGGCAAAATATTTCTTTGTATTATGAATATATCTTTAAATATTGTGACATCCTGTCGCCCCTCCACTTTTACCCGCTCGTCCAAGTTGCCAAACAGCAATCCTGTTATTGTGTTTAAATCATTTTATGTCATAATATTCAGAATAGCTTTCTTTGCTCGAGAGTGCAAATATCTGCAGCTTTTATGTGTTCATTGATAATGACAGCAAATAGCGCTTGTATTCTTTACTGCTGATAAGAAAGCAAAAAGCAATAGAGAAGATTTTCTGGTGAAAATCCATTCCCTCTTTGTACCTGTGACTTAAGCTCAAAGGTGGGCGATCCATATGGCAATTTTGTATTTCTATTTCCAGGCTGTCAAAATGAATCGGCCCTGACATAGAGCAGATGCAGCAAACCCAAGTGGTAGCTGCACTTAAGCACTGTGGGTGATTTCATACCAATTAGTGCAAATCATGGAGTACTTAAGATTATTGCCCAGTGAGTTTAACAACACTTTGACGCCTCCTCTGAAACTGACCCCTCTGGAGTTTATGTTTCCCCAAAGATTTCTTCTAGACTTCTTTGTGGGACGTAAAAGTAATTCATCCAGGCTGGGACTTTTCATTTCACCAGCTTGAGGTTTTTTTTTTAAAATATGGCCTCCGGTGACAAATCTGGCTTCCATCTAAGGTCAGGCCAGTCCCCCTCATTTTTTTCGTAAGGGAAGGGGTGGCTGGGCTGGGGACAAGCTAACAGCCCCCTTTCTGCTGCCCCCTCATCTTGGAGCTTTAGCAGAACTGCTCTGGCATGAAGTAGAAGCTGCCGTCTCCATGGTGACAAGTCACTTCAGCTCCACCAGCTTTACCCAGCACGATCAGCCTGTGAATTGACTGGCTTTAAAAAAAAAAAAACAAAACATTGAGAGAAAATATACCGTTTCATTCCTCTCTCCATTATGACGGCTGGTGAAAAACAACCCTAATATGGTGCATTGGCTGCTAACACGAATAATGGCTGGAGAATATGCAGTGAATAGCTGTTCTGCTGGTGAAAAGCTAATGGAGGGAGTCTTTGGCAGTGTGTGTCTCATTGAGGAGGGAAAGAGAGAGAGGCGGTCCCAGAGGTATGGATGGGGCTGCTGTGATAGTTGTGAACTCTCCCAGTGTTTATGTGTCAGCCAACAGCCTCCGGAAGGAGACTGGAGACATTCTCCACACTGTCTTGCAGACAAGAACTGGTCCCCTCAATTAAATGAGTTAATTTGAAACCATAAGCTTGTCCTTAATTAAGAAGAGCTTAGACATCTCCTGAAATGAAATATCTGAAATGAGCTATATTGACGACATACTGCTCCCTTTTGTTCAGATGTTGGGTTCCTCGTCCTCCTCCATTAGTCGAGATTGTCCGTATGCAGGGTGCAGTTCATGCAACTCACAGATAAAATGCCAAAGACGAACATAACCTCAGAAAAAATTTGTATCATTTTGAAAGAAGTTTCAGTTTCAAAGTAGATCCATTGTGGACGCCCGCCATGCCTCCTCTCACACAGTATTCCCCGTCTGCCTGACTCTGTGCATCCCTGGTGCCAGAGAGGGGAGGATGAGAGAGGAGGAGAGGGAGAGAGGGAGAGAGATTGTGGCATTAAGTAAATAATTTGTATGATAATTCATTACAGCGCAGTCTTTTTCAACTTTAATTGGTCTAAATGAAGAGACATTTCACACCATTTAGATAAAAAAGAAAAAGGAGGCCAGCATAATGAAAAGGGGCCTGCCTATCGGACTTCAGAGGTTTGCTCTAAATGAAAATGTAATTGCAGGCGGAATGGTACAAGAGGAGAGACCCGCGCTGCAGATCCGGGGGTATCTTCAGACAGCCGAGCAAAAGCTAATGACTGAGCAATTTGGAACATTTACTCACCCCAAAGACTCTCATTAAGTCAATCACAGGCTTAGCCGAGACCCACTCGCAGCGTCGGAGCCGGCCCCGCATTTATTCCAACATCAATCAGGAGGGGCCGGCTTCTTCTTCTTTCAGAAGCCATGAAAAACGCCCAAGTAATTTATTCGGGATCTTTGAGAGGATAATGGCCAATTATTTGTTTATAACACTGGTTAAATTTTCATTAGGCAGATTAATGGAATATCATGTACTGTCAACACTGGACTGAGGGGTGGTGTGTCAGAGATAAACGGCCAAACAGATGATGTCGCTCTGTTAGTAAATTGGTTTTTCTGCAGCCCTTTTCCTCCATATGAAAATTTAAAGGTGGACAAGGCACTGGGGGTTGAAGCTGTCTCCAACAGGAGTGGAGGCAGGGAGAGGCAGAGGGGAGGATATTGTGATGAACTTCATCCAGCTGCAGGTTTTTTTTTGTTCTTAATGGTCGACTGCAATGTAAAATTTCAACTATATTTAGCCTATTGAAATGTTAAATATTCTACAAAGTTTGACTGTGTGCAGGCTCTGTGCACATTTATTCACATTCACTTCATCCCCACCCTTAAATTGCCTATTCTATCAATCATGCACAATCCATAGCCAATCCCTGGGAAACATATTTCATACAGACAGTATTTGAAATGATAATTTTGGTGAGTTTTTAGAAGCTAACTTTTTTAATGAACAGGAAAAGCTACTTTTGGCAGTGACTGTGGGTGATAGCTTAATCTGACATTATGCAGGCGACACAAGATACCTGTAAGTGACAGTTAAGAGTGAAATGACAACTACAAGGCAGGCAGGCTGGTGATTTGCTGACCTCATATGATGCTTAAAGTTGATATAAAGCAGTTTGAACCTTAAGTTGTGCTTTCACAGACCTCCACCTGAAAGTGGTCTGGGAATTGTCATTTTGAGCGTTGCATATTTGGGCTTCAAATAACCTCCCTTTTTCCCCAAACGCTGGGTTTTGAGAATCGAGATAAAATATGGCATATCAAATCTTAATATGCACGCTTCACCCACTAGTGTGCAAATGATGCATCGCGGGTTCACAGTCCCAGATTTATGAAACCAGAATTTTAATGACTTAAGGAGACTGAATTTTTTTTGTGAAAGCTTATGACGACTTTCTAAAAATGCATGTTGTACAGCTTGGATCTCATTTCTACATGAATCTGTTACATCTGTTAGACTCACATTACATTATGATTACATACAGTACATTTCAAAGAATTTATCCATCATTTTTCTCCATAAACCTGCGTCCTCGATATGAGTTAATTTGGACTCCTGGATCGCAATCTGTCAACCTTCGGGCACCCAAAGTGCCTACTAGCTCCCCTATCAAAACAATCATCAGCTGAAGGAGGTTATCGTTGGGCTGGGCTATCTGTCACCCGGACACCGGCAGCCAGCGGGACACAAGGGCCATTTAATTAGGCCTACTGCTCCTCTCTGGTGTGAAAGACTCTCAGGCCCCTTTGATTCCCCGCTGCTCTCCCAGCAGGAAGTGGTTGGTGATAATTGACACAGGATTTCCTTGTTAACCAGCGGCAGACTCTGTGGATTAAAGTGACAGAGATCTCCAGAAGAAAGTGGGGAGTAGATAAGGGGGAGCGAGGAGGTGCAGTGGGGGGAGTGGTGGGGGCAGCAGCTATTTACCGCTCTTGAGAAACCAGGGAGGAAATAGCAATATCAGACTGGTGCGCGGTCCTGCCGCGAGATGTAGCTTCCACTTATCTTAGCCATTTCAGCTTGGCTGATCAAAGATTGGTTTTCCTTAAAATAACCTGGGCCCAAGGTTGAGTACATGCTTCCACGCCACGGGTTTTTTTGGCAAATTATCAGTCTTTTCCAATCCCCCCGTATAAAGCTGCATGGCTGTTTGTGGAGGACTAGAGAGATAATCTCATTTCATTTGTACAATTATACACTATCATGGAATAAAAGCATATTTGCAAATGACGTAATTTCCCGCTTTGTACCAACTGGGTCACAAGCCTTGACAGAAGCATTATCATGCAGACAGGAGAGGTACCCAGTCGGCTGTAGGGCAGAGATGCAGCTTTCAGAGGACGTAATCCACTTTATTTATTTCTAGATTTCCTTTCTGCTTATCCAACTACTACACAGCTTACCAACAGACATTTTACAAGTGCTCATTGGAAGGGTTTAACATAGCTCTTCTAGAGATAAAAGAAGAAGAATGAGCTACTGTACTCTCTACTTTCTGTGAGTCTCCATCAACTTGCCTTACCCTTGTATCAAAGATATACAACATACACAGTAGGGATGGCTTCTACTTTGACTTTTTATAATCATACAGTTTGTAAACTTGTAACAGTTGTTTAACATAAGTGTTTCACTGGGAACAGTCTTTTATAAATCCAGTTCTCTGGCCATTCTGTTACAACTTAATAAATGAAGCAGCAAGTACATGCATGCATGACATTTTTACTTGTACACCTGACAAGAGACTCCACTCTCTGCCCAGAATGACCCAAATGTGGTGTAAAATGTTGTCTGGTCACTTTCAAGCACTTAATGATAAGTGAATGGAGTAATGGCAAGTTTCCAGCAGCAGGACTGGGTCAAAACCAGGTCCATCATATAAATCAAAGGAGAAATTCCACCCTCTCTTGCCCCCCAGCCAATACATACATGCAGCTGTGGATATGTGAGAGGAAGAAAAAAGGAAGCTGCTGCTTTATTACATCGTACCTATACTGCACCTTAGAGAGTAACCCTCACTATGATTATGGGTTAGATGATGATGTTCAGAGTACTTGTAGCATCACCAACATACACAAATTGTGTAGAATATTAATGTATTATAACTTTTGGACAACAAATCCTCCATTTTTAATGACCATATATTTCGAGTTAACCTCCCCTCCATACAACCCATACGAGTGTCTCTCACAGCGGCAGGCTTAATGGACCTTCATCATCACAGTTACAATAATAGCGTATGGAACAGTCACCACTTGGTTTGGCTCAGGCACAAAAACTACTTGGTTAGACTTTGTAAAAGATCATGGTTTGGGCTAAAATAAGAACTTTCTGAAGGTTAGAGAACTTTTGTCATCATGGTTACAATAATAAACACGCTGCTAAAGTTGTAGACCGGTCACAGTTAAAAGAAACAACACACGACTATTGGTTTCAAATAGCAGCCTCCTGTGTCAAATTAATATGTTTTGTAGACTCATCCATCCCCCCCAATGCAGACTAACTCCTAACATTGACTTTATCGTGATGACATTACAGCTGTAAGATGTCGCCTAACAATAAAATGTAATTATGGATTTTGGTACATCTCGTAGTGCCATCTCCAAGTAGAAAAAGCTTAAACCACAAGTTAGCCTGATAGCTACTGAATCAAACATGACGTAGGGTGATTTAAGACCTTATGAATGACTTATGTGATTCAAAACAAGGAGACAGAGAGAAATGTAGCTACAGTATATGTCTGAACCATGTTATGTAAATGCCCGCATGTAACTTATTAAGACAATAAGCATGTTAGCCTTATTTTACTGTAAACAATTCAGAGTGATACTGGTCAAGAAATCCGTGCATTACGTCACTTGATGACTTGTCAGAGGCTTGACGATTACACAAACTCACAAACTCAGATATTCATTTAACCACTTCAAAACAGCTTTGTTTTTTTTTTAAAAACTTAAAATTGATGCACCAACAGAAATATCCACACCTCTCTGTGTAGACCAGGAGTGAGCAGACACAGGCAAACATCAGTCACAGTTTCTCAGCTCTGTTTCCACCAGGGCCACAATATCGTGGTCAGTGCAGTTATCCCCTGCTGGGAGGGTGATGTGTCAAGCAAGACAATGACATGGCATGCACAACTTTGTGCTGCACCATGCCACTGTAAATGGGGCATACTGTAAGTCCCTTAGCTGAGAGATGCCCTGGTGTATTGCCACAGAGCCACAGCGTAGGCTCAAACATGAGTTTCAATTGCCATGCTTCATGCGTGGTTTGTAATTGATTCTGCTTCTTTTTTTTTTCTTTTTTTTTTATGTATTTTTGAAATTAGGTTAATTTATATATTTGAATGCTTTTTACATAGAGCCTTGTACTGTATACTTACATTAATCATTTTTTTTCTTCAATGTTAAGTAATGTGCCACTTTAAGAATGATTTTATTTATTTATGAAGCTATTGTGATTATACATCAGAAGCTTTTTCTTATGGGAAGAGCCACAGTGATGAAGATGTCATACCTAGAAAGTAAAAGCTATACATTTACTATCCAAAACTATGCTAGCCTTAGACTATGACTCACCTGAAAGTAATGTACACAACAGATGCAGCAACTTCACAGGGAAACCTGCGTTGTGAAATATTATTCAGCCGCATTTTTAGCACTAAACTTTCTAAACCTGATGCAGAAATCTCATCTAAAGTGCTCTCTAGTAAGCTCCTAATCCAGAGTTGATTCTGGGATAAATATGTACATTGCTGATTGGCTAAGCACAAGTCAGGTGCAAAGTCCAGAGATGAGTCACACCACCTTTGAAGTGTTGATGCAATATTACACAAACATGCTGCACAGAAACTTCGCATCACTGTCCACACCTTCTTATCTGTGCTCCCTCATAGGTACTGTATCTTAACCATGCTGTAAGACTTCAATAAATGAGCATTAACACGCTTCAAGGTCCTTGATTTCTCTTCAGGAATTACTGTGTGGCAACCAGGAGGAGAAGCTGGAGATTTGTCCGCTTCAGTCTAAAGTAAATAGGATAGGCAGCGGAAGCAATCACATAACCAGCACATGCTCTGCTATCAAGAAAACACAGCAGTCTAGATTAAGATTTTGTCATAACCAGAATTGTTGCTGTTTAATTTAATCTGCAAGCAGATAAACTCTTAACCTTTTCCATCTTCTGATGGCGTTGGGATGATAAGTTCAAGTTCAATCATGGCGTATTGAGCATGTCACCACTTTTGAAAAGTGGCCCACGGAAACAATGAAATCGGCCCCAGTTAGTAAATGAGCCATGAGTATTGACGTGGCACGGAGAAGCGTCAATGTGGCCTGAGTAAAGGCAGCGTGACACAATTCAGACAGATTTACTGAATGAAAAGAGAACAGACTCGTGTACCTGATGCAGATTCACTGACCCAGGAGCAGGTGGTTCAGTGTTTGATATTGACCCTCAGTAAATCCTTTTATTCATCTTCAGCTTAAACCACTCGTCACTTATTCAGTTAGGTAGATGCTTAAAGTGACAGTCATGGTAATAGCATACATTTTTTTCGCACTGAAGACCAGTTGTTGATCAAGCAGGGTGGTCAATACAACTCATGATTAACATCTACTTGACCATTGAGAACATCTGCATAAAATTGTCAAAGGTATGTGGCTCTGATTTTACAGTTGGTAGAACAGAGACTGTCGAGCAGGTGTGTTCAATTAAAATTCAAAGAGGTCCGGTTGGACAAAGTTTCCTTAAGCAAAGGTCCAGAGCGTTGGTTCGGGGGAGGGAGGAGTGGGGGGATTATAAATAACTTCTCTATTAATTATATGTTCTTTTCTCATTTCAAGGAAAATAAGAGATGTAATAAGTACATAACAGAGAGCTTTTGGAAAATTTGCAAGTGTTCAATGTAAAAAATATGAAAAAGGCTTAAAAAGTGTAGCTTCAGGTTCCCTTTTTCTTCTTTTTGGATAAGTCCATTGCACATTTTAACAGTCTCAACTATTTTTCATAATAAAAAATAACTGATTCGAGTCTCAATGATTGGCTGAGTACCGTAAAGGCAAGAAAAGCTGCAACGGTTACAATAAAAAATGCTACATCAAAATGTAATGATTCTCAGTAATTTATAGGTTATAGGTCCAGGTCGAGAGAACGGCGTCTGGGTCCAGATCTGGACTGCGGTCCGCCTATCAGTGACCTCTGCTGTAACAGTAACGAACAGTAAATAGCAACGAGGATTTAAAAACTATGAAGACAGCGGAAAGTGTGACCAAAGCAAAGCTATTTTCAAGATGAGCAAGAAGACTCCGATACAAGAATAAGCGGCATGTACCTGTCTACCTGTCTACACGCTGTAGCCAGTGCACCAGTGTATGTTAGCAACGCACATTACTTATCTACCTGTTATTCCTTGAGATGTGTGTCTTAACTGTTGGTTACGTTAAATCAAACAGTGCATTAATGTAACTGCTTTTGGGTTCATCTGTAATGTAAGCATTGATATTTTTAAGAATGCACCGGGTTAGAGTTACAAAGATCTCTGAGAATCTTAGCAATGTTGGTATTTTAACTGAAATATCTAACTGAATCGATATTGAATGGAACTGAATGGGGGCTTATATCGAATCTAGACCTTGTGAATTAGGATTGAATCGATTCGGGAAATCAGTGACCCTGATAAACAAGCAATTTTGTCTTTGTTTAGTGATCAGTCAGTGAAACCCCAATCATTATAACTGCTTTTTGTGTTTCTCCTTTTTTTTTTTTATAACTTTAATTAAAAACGGTTGTATTTGGCAATGAAAGGCTTCAAGTAGTGGTCAGATGTTCCAAAGAAAGACTGCAGCAGAGTTATTTCAGTAGCAGCCATAACTGTATGATCTATAACTTTCTTTCTTCCTCTCTGCCACTTCACAGTCAGGAAGAGAAAGGGGTCAACTTGTCATCTTTGTGCAGCCATGCAGCCAGACGTTGTGGTCTAATCTATGAGCGTCAGTCTTAACCTCATTATTAATATAAAAATGCCGGCTACTTTCCATAGCCTTTGTTGCAGTGGAATATGTTTTACAGAGATACAGGGGCGGGGAGGGTGGGGTGGGGGGCAATTTCCTGCAGGGGTCGAGTATTAATGTATGAACTGCTCCTACGGGACGCTGGGGCTCGCAGTGGAGGTTGTCAACTTTTCCTCAGGCTCATTTTATGTGTTTCCACTTAACTTTAATTCCCTGTAAATAACATAAAATCATATCATGTTTATTGATATTGTTTGGTGTAGGCTTATATGTCCTTAATTGTTTGTTTGTATATTTCTGTGTGTGTGTCTGTGTTTGTCCCATCCTTATGGAGACCATTATTTCCTCGTTTGAGATAGAAATAGAAACACAGTGGACTTGTTGAAGTCTACAGTGGTTTCTGAGGGCAGGTTTAATCTTTGTGTTAAACCACAATGGGGAGAGCAAAAGAACCAGAGTTTCTCTCACTAAAAACTAAATAAGTAAATAACTATAAACTACTGTTATTGCCTAAAAACATAAATCAAGCCATACTAAGCAATTGATGTTAGCTGCCTGGACTTTCAGCTTTAAGTTGCCAAGTTCAGCTTTAAGATAAAACACTGTAGGTGAGTTATCTGACTTTCCAAGACCCTGAACACTAATGTTATTTGTATTTTTTTTGCTTGTCAGTAAGCTGTAACGTTTACTGTATAAACAGTGTTACCAGATGTTCAACATAAAAGCACAGGATTATTTACAGACCTTAGAGCGTTGTATTTCAGTCAGACAATCACGCATTTTGAAATGTGACCACAAATCAGCCTGTCACTTGTGTAGACAGTGTACAGAGTGTGTATGTGAACATGTGCCTGTATTGGCTATGTTACTTGTTTGGCCCTGATTACAGTGACTAAGTAGTTAATACTTAGGGTACAGTTGCTCCAGCAGTAAAGAATGTTTCTACTCAAACCAAATCACTCAGTTGTCAGTGAACTGAACATGATCTTATCATCAAACAGAAAAATACACATCACACCATGAAACAAATCATCACTGTTACCCTTATTAACGACGTTTCTGAAGGTGTTTGCTCTCTGTAAATTGGCTGTTTAGCTGATAATAAATACGAATTCAGTGTTTATAATATATAGATAGCATAGATTATACATACATTCATAACTCATATTCCAAAATATAAAGTTTGACACTTGTAATGTCAAATTGTCTCATATTAGATAATCAGTTAAGAATATTTCTCTATTCTGGGCAGCTTCCTTGATAAACACTTCTATTCTAAAACTAAAGCCAGGTTTATTCAAATTTCAAAGCTGTATTGCTTCCAGTAATGTGTGTATGTATATATTGTAAAATCTCAGAAATTGTCTTGTTTTGAACATCACTGTGGCATATAGACGACTGTGGAGAAAGCAATAGGGACTTAGGAAAGCTAACAGTTAACAGCGTGCCACAGAGGTGAGGAGATCCTTCAGAGGACAGGGAGGAAACGAGTTGAAGGGAGGAGAAAGGCATGACCTCTCTTGGCCACACCACCTTAGCCAAAGTATTAACCAAACAGCGGCCACTGACAAACACTGAGGAAATCAGAACCACATGCTCGAAGGGAGGTGTACTGAGATGCTTATTTGTTTTTGCTAAATTAATGGGGGCTAATTGATAATGTCATTACATCATGGGAGGGGCGCGGGGAAGGGCAGGGGTAAAAATCAAGGAATGCTGCCCATCAATCCTCTTTGAATACCACAGATGCTGGACTCTGGTCTACCCAGAAGATTAAGATCTGCTCAGTTAACCAGGAGCAGACCTGAGTCTAACCCACCACTGCACCCTGTGCAGGATATAACACATCACATCTCTCACAGGCCTCACTTCAAGTGGTAATCACATATCATTTAACCTCAAAATCAGCCGACGAACACCAGTATTGACCCATCAAAGCAACTGTGTTTATACCAGTCTGTGTTTTCCTTGTAAGTACTCATTTCTGAACATCTGGTCAATTTCAAGAAGCGAGTTTACATGTTTCACAAATGTTGATACCCTAATGTTGGAGATGTAGCATGATGGCGGCCAACAGAGAAGACAAAACAAACATGGCTTCTATATCAGAAACAGTACATAAAGACTGCATTGCTGCTAAACAGCACCTTGTTTTCTGTTTTAATCGGCATCTACACTGAAACAAGCAGACTTTATGAAGGTTGTGGTTAGCTTGGTTCTTCATTTACACGGAGATCAGAACTCAGGATCAGTAATGTGGCAAATTTCTGTTTTACTAACAAAGTGAAACCAGAAGTAATGCACACTTTATCTGTCAGAATCTTAGAAACTTCAGATGTGAAAACAGAAACTAATGGAACCAAATGACAGGAACAATTTAATACATTAAGAGGAAAACCTCAAAATGATGCTACATTTACTGTCATATTGTGTAATAGTGGGTGTGAACAATATTTATTAATAGAAATATACAGAAACTTCAGAGTGAGACATGAGACTCTTCAGTCAGTGGGAAATGTCAAACATCATCAGGGTTTACAGCACTTTAGAAAACAGTTTATGACAAGCTAAGTCTGTTATTTACTGATAAAAGGAGGAACGACATTAACTGAGACCATTTAAAATCTGCAAAGCTCACAATTAAAGAAAAAACATGGTCAATAAATCAGCAGTGGACCGGACAGAAGGTCTGTATCTGCTTACAATCATCACCACTTTGTGTAGTTCAGAGCTGCAGAGCAAGTGCAGCTGTGGGAGAGAGGATGGTGGCTCATGTGCTGCACAAGTGATTTAGGAGACAGCGAGGGGGTTTAGAGAAGGAAAACAAGTTCATTACACTTCCATACTTGCATATCACTCCCCAAAGACCTGTCAATGAAGACAGTGGAGAAATGAGCGGGCCTCATCCTCTCCTCTCCTTAAAAAAAAAGTCATTAGAAGAAGCCCTAGGGTGAACATGTCATTTACAATTCTTACCCCGAGACCCTTGACCTCAAACTCTCTGGGGTCACTTCTTCATTTCAAACAGTTTGTGTTGCTCTGGTGCTCACCAAGCACAAGTTTCATGCTTTCTCCCAAATAGCATAAGCCGGTTTTGTGTGTGTATCTGTGTAGGTTGCAGGGGTGGTGTGATGGCAAATGATTACAAATGTCTCCGTTCTAGCATAATTGGATCAAGCTGACTCAGAGCTTATTGAACAAGATCTTGGTTGTTTCGAAGCAGATGGATTAACAATTAAATTTGTTTGATAATTCCGTAGAATACACCTTGAACAGAAAATAAGACGCATTAACTTGAATAAATTACGTTCTTCCCACAGGGAATATCATTAGCGGGGAATTCCTTCTTATAGCCTCCCAAAAGACTTTGTCTTACTCTTCATCTTTTAAATGGAGGAAAACGTCTACACCACGTCTCATCTCTTTCATGCTGCCTTCCATCTCATAGTTTGTATTTGCATAGCGCTAATCTGTTTTACAGTAAATGCTCTGGAGCCATAACCTCTTGTTTGCAGGAGATACATCCTAATAAAATATCACAAAGGCCACTGAAATAGCTTTCACAGCTATAATTAAATCTAGATGTTTGTTTGTTTGTTTTTTTATTTCAGTATGTTGTTTTGAATTTAAAGGTTGTTAGATACAACTTGCTGATATCTTCTGAAATTATAATAATAATGTACTTAAACCAGAAAAGGCAAATGTTTGTGTGTGGGCATAAAATCTGGCTGGAAATTTGTATAAATCAAGCTTCCCCTTTGCTAAAATATCTGTTTTTAATGAAAAAAAAGGAGAAGAACCTTAACAAAGGTCATGGAAATCAGAGACTGAGCGATGTTTTGATTAAATTGTTAATCTGTGATGAGTAACAGACACCAGTGATATGTAGTGCATCAAGATGTGACTGTAGTTGGCAAGACAAATAAAACTCCACCACATATTCTGAGAAATGAAAAGAAAAGAAACATTAGTGCGCCTATTATTCATGTAATCATATTGGATTTTTAACCAAATATGCATCACAGTTTTGAAGTGACGTCAGAGTCATTATGTAAAAATGATCCCCTCCTGTCAAAACTCTTTGTTCAGAGCCGGCTTTCGGCAAAATCAGTTATCAGCTAAAGATAGAGAAAACGGTTCTTAGTGAAAGAGTAGTCGGACCTACTGAGAGGAATATCAGTGCCAAGGTTAAGGTTTGATGTGTTTATGAGGAGTGAGGTTGTTAGAAATATGTGCTGTACCTGTGTACGAGCAATACGTTTCACATTAAAATCAACTGGCAAGCCATTAAACTGGTGCAGAGCCTCCCAACTTTGACTTGGCCTGTGACTCACCGACTGCAGAAAGATAAGCCCTCGCTCAATAGAGCCAAGCCTGCAGTTAGCATATTAGCTTGACAGAGGAAAATAATTTGTCAAAACCTTATTTTAAAGCACTATGAATGTCATCCTGTGTTGCCGCTCTTAATTGAAATGTAGTTGGCCAAGCGAGGAAATATATGGGCACACATGGATGGTGTCGGCAGGATGTTTTATGGTGATGGTAACCACACCTGGTTAATATTAACATCCTCCTTACTGTATACTTTAAATTCCTCATGTCAGTTTTAGTTTGATTTATCCAGGAGAGGTTAGAAGCAGATAAGAAATTCAGCTTTGTGTTTTAGCAAATCAGAGATTTTCTGATAACTGGGGTGATAAATATGTAAAACATTTTTACAGATTATTTAGGTGCGAGGTCATTTCTGAGATAACTGTAAGCATTGCAATAACACTGTGATCATGACTTATGGCCAGCCTCCTGAGGTTTGTCATCAGCGAATGATTCAGGTGGAGGGACTAAGCCATTTCATGTGGCTAAGATCTTCAGAGAACTTTATTCAGAGAGCTTGGTTGGAAGTCTAACAGCTGCAACAGCGGAAATAATTTACATTGTGTGTGCTTATCTTTAGTGGATTTCTCTATCATTCCAATGGCTCTGTCAAACCACCTTTGAATATCTGAATGTAAAGATTTAAATTGTTTCTCTGTAAAGCTACTTTGCCAAAATGCCTTAAAGAACAGACACACCTGAATATGCAACAGTCACACAAAGCTGTGCAGATCCACATGCACCATTACTTATCATAATCTATGTTCTTTTCAAAAACTACGGCTTGAAATTAGTTTGCCCTTCCCCCCCCTTTGTGAACCTTGCCACAACCCCGGGCTCCTGAACCCACTTGTACATTTTAGGCCTCGATAATAAACCAACATCTGCAGAACTTACAAGTGCTTCACCAGAGTTAATTGAGTAAATTGAAGCAAGCTGCAGAGCAGTGCTGATCTATGATCCCCTGTTGAGGGCCCAGAAGGGAGACAACAGATTTACTGCACGGACAGTGGGCGGCCTTTTGTTCAGGCCCTGGTTCATGGGAAGTTTGAGGTCAGTCGGGATTAAAATATCTTAGGGAACAAATGGAGTAATTTGAGTGCAATATAAGGAGCGCTCTGCCAGTTTTTACCAAGGATCCAGGTGTGATTTATTTGATTTTAAGCCCCGTGTCCCTTTTTCATCTTCTTCTTCTTTTTTTTTTTTTTTTTTTACCCATTTCCTATTATTTGGGATTTATAGATAACATGAAGATTGGCCCTTTTTAACAAGCCCTTTGGTTTTGGTTGACATAACCGGGAGAGAAACAGTCATGCATATAAACATAAACACATACCAAAGGGGAAATATCTGTTCTTTCTCTTGGGGGCAGTAATGCTTGGCCTCATTAAAGTGGTCTTTAGGAGACTATGACATACTTTTTAGATTATTGAACAACCACAGATGTAGACTTGAAATGCTGAATTCATTTTTTTTTTATTTTGTACTCTCTTTATTCACATCTACTTTCACACATATGCCTGTCAGAAACTGTGAAGACATATAAATTAATGCCTTTGTGCATTAGTTCTGATGGACAGAAGGAGCAGTAGCATTGCTAGCAAGTTAACTGCACCCCACAAAAATACCTAAATGAAGCAGGACCTATGGAAATGAGGAAAGGTGATATGTTAAGTAAGCATGCATATCAGATTCATTTGGAAGGGGGCATAACAATTTTAGTTACCAGGGTCAAGAGTTTGATCCTGGTTTTCTCCCGAAGGAAAGAGCCAGGTGGCTGAGGTGCTTCTTTCATACTGTGATTGTGTTAAATTGAGCATTAAAGAGAACCACTCAAGGGCCCTGGTAAAATGTGAGCGAGGAGATGTGACTGACATTGATAGCGCCATGAGGACTGAGGGCACTGACATTTAGTGATGTGGACAGAAAGCCTGTAACTTCCCCTTAATGTTTATTTTGTCTCATAAGTTTTTATTGATGCGTGGGTTTTAATGAACCAGTGGCTATTTTTAATTCTCTGCTTTTTCCAGAGAAGTTTATTGGACAGAAAGGTTGTTAACAATGAAAAGCGTCTTAAATTTAGGATCATTTAACATTGAGCTTTGAACCTACACCAGTTATGACATTTTACATTTAGGATAATTGTAGCTGCTTGTAGTTATTCCTATCTATCTATTCCTTTAAGCCTTGTTGGTTGGAATGGCTGACAGAGTTTTCAGAGTGGGAGGCAGCCATGTGACTTGGAAGAAGACAAAGGCGAGAGGATTTAAATGTGGATTTGAGTCTTGAACAATGGAGTGATGGAGCAAATATGCCTTGATGGCCCAGAAGGACTCTACCGAGCTGCTACTGATTTCAGTACAGACGATATTTTCTTTGACTTGAAACCATCAAAGACGATTGGCTCAGCCACTCACTTTAGACAAGAACTAGTTGGGCTATTTTTCTTTAAGGTTGATTTTATTTGAATGTGTAATTGGCCAAGTATTTTCCTTATTTGGTTTTCTGTGACCATTAATACACCTATTGCACAGCATGTTCTTCAAGTAGTGAAGAAACTTTTGGAGGCTTAGCCCTGCTTTAAACAGCGTTTTAGGAGCATTTTCATATACTCTCCACAGAGATCCAACATCAGCACTACTTTTTCACGTCTGATTTTCATGACATTTTTCTACCATATCGATCAAGGAAAAGCAGACCCATACTGTTTGACTTTATGTCTCAAGGAAAAACTCTTGAGGATTAATTTTTCCTGGTTGCACAAAAAAAAAAAAAACATGTAAATAACTGCAGCTTGGGCAGTGTCTGACCAGAGAGAGTGTTATTCCTAAACTCCTCTCTGGAATTGTACGTTTTCCAAATTTTCCTTCAAATTCTCCTTCAAGTATTGTACAGTATTTTGCTGTTGTGTGTGTAGTATGAGAAAACTGTGCCTAACAATTACAACCATTGTTATGCAGTCTTACTCTGTAGTTGTTATAGATGATTTTGGTGTTGTTGGACACATTATATACTTCCTGCATCTTTAAGATTAACACAGTGGTAACTGGGGCCCTTAAAAGTGTTTCATTTACCGTTATACTACCAATTTTTCGGTACTTGCACACGTTCTTCCTTAATTTATTGTAAATAGTGTCACTACAACAGATCATACTGCATAACGTGTCTGTTTATTAGATCATTTATTACTGCATGGATATTTTGGACAGATGCCCTTCCATGGCATGAGTTTGCAATAGGCTTGGGCCAATATTTGATAGATAGAATTTCGCAATATCTGGTCATATGTGATATTTTTCATAATACTGAAAAGAAAAGTTCAGCCCTGCTGTCGAATCCAAGCCCAAGTTCACTGCTGTGCTTACTGTACATTGTACTCGGGCATGTGACAAATTAAACTTTGAACTGCTGTTTAGTGGCACAATCGCTTATATGTAACATAAAACACAATAATATAATTATACTATCCTCTGCTTCTGGCAGCTTATTGGGGTTTCTGTATTTTTGTACTTGCAACTTTGCATATTCTGGAGAAATTTCCTTTGAGGAGAAGTTCTTCTGGATTCTTTACTCCATTTCCAGACTTGTCAGTACATCACAGAGGGGGAGAGCTGATTGGCCATGATTGTTACCAGCCCCTGACACACCCATTGATAAAGTATGATAATGGATTCTATCTAATCCCACACTGTTTGCATGTGCACTTTAGATGCACTGCACATTTACAGCACTGTGCACAGTGCACTTTACTTCACATGTACCCTGCACCACAAAAATCAGGTGACATAAAGAAGAGTATGGTACTCTTCCACACACTCAACCAGAATAAACATTTATGTTCACATTTACATTAGTCGATGATCACAGAGCAGGACTCCTCACTTCCTCACTTTACTGGACTCGGCTCTATCAGCAATGCCTGTCTGCTTCACATTTTGAATCATTCTGTTTACAGTAAACATATAAATAGATATATACATTATTCCAAGAAACAAATAATTACCCACATTATCTAGCAGACATTTAAGAGTGCTGAGCAATATTTCTGGTGCACTGCTGCAAGCAGGATGCAGACCTGCATCTGTTACCCCAGCTGTTTGTAACAGGAACATCCTCTTCCAGTCTGCTGTTGTTGTTGCACACAGCCACATGGATTGCAACATACAAATAACCTTAGCTGGTGGGGCAAATTGCCATGTGGCATTTCCTAAGTGCATTCTCCAGCGAGGCATCTTCCGATTCTCGACTGTGTCTTTAATGTGTTTAATAATGTGTGTTAAAAGTTCCCAGGTCCAGGTGAGCATTCGCAGGTGAGGACAGTTAGTGTGTGACTGCCAGGGATTCATCTGCCTCCACTGTGGAGCATTTCATCACATCAGTGTTTATTCAGTGTGTATTTGGCTTTTGCTGCTGAGCTGCCATGTGATTGGCCCAAATCATCCGAACCAGACATTCACTTTAGTGGTTCTGATTAGAGGATAATGTAAAACATAAACAGCTCTTTCATTTGTCAGAAATATTTCTTATATCTCCCACCAAGTTCACAGAACTCAAAAAGCCAATACATAATAATCAAATTACAGTTGTGAGAGAATTACTCTAATTGCTTCTACACTCCCCCCCTTTGACGCAGACACACACACGCACGCACGCACGCACACACACACACACACGATCACACACACACACACACACACACACACACACACACACACACACACACACACACACACACAGAGCCCCATCTGTCTAATAAGGACATTCACAAGTAAAAATTAAAGCATATGCTATTATCAGTGAAGATGATTAAACATTTAGGCCAAATCTGGCTCCATTCCCAAGTTGAATTTACAACCAGATCTTTTTCATGTTCCTTGTTAAAGCACACAAGTCTCATTATCTTGCCCAAAATACAAAGGCTGCGTTCCCTCTGCCAATAAATTTCCTCATGATTGGACGCAAAAGATAATTAGCCATGTTGTATCAATGGGCTGCCAGCCACACCATCTCTTGAAACCTTTCACGCCCAGACGTGGCCAACAATTGGCTTCGTGCCTCCCTCATTCACGTACAGTCGAGTCAGTGAGCGACTGCATGAGGGTTTCACAATGGGAAAGGGGAGGGAGTGACACACACAGAGCAAAACAGGCCGAGAGAGAGAGAGGGAGAGAGAGCAAGGGAGGAAAGGTGGGAGGGGGAAAAGGGAGGGAGAGAGAAATAGCGGGCCAAACTCGTTTTCCGCTTGATGGGTTAGCTGCAGAGAATGCGCCTTTACTAGGTAAATGATTAAGGGGGGTGGGAGGGGGACCTACGCTGCTCTGCTATTATGTGCTTCAAAGGTCTCCAAAGGCAGGTTAAATGAAAAGCAAATGTGTTGCCCTGCTGCTCAAATACCTCAAATGTTTTAGCAGGTGCAAGCAATGAAGAGGTGGGCAGTGACAAGCAATGTGCTGCACCTTGCTTGGGAATCGGGGATCCTCCCGTTTGGGGAGACGGATAGTGTCCGATCAGTGAAGGGTGAGACGGGGTGAGAGAGGTCCAGTGTCTGCCGGTATGAGGGAGGTCGAGCTCTGCTCAGCGTTCTCACCACTCTGACCTTCATCTTACACACAGGTGAAAAGGCAATTGGGTGCAAGTGATGTAGCTGAGTTGCTGGAGATTGAGATCTCTTGGTTTGCTTTGCTTATTTATTGTTCGGGGTAATAACAGCAGAAGGCCTATTGGCATTTTGTTCCTAACACATATTTCAAGTCTCTTTAGTTGCACAAGTACCTTTCATGGCTTCCTCGCTTGCTTGACAATGACTTTCACACATGTACACACAGTTATACAGTGAACGAAATGACTTAAAGGGATAGTTCGGGTTATTTGATGTGGGGCTGTGTGAGGTACTTGTACAACATCAGTGTATTACCTGCAGTAGATTCGGATCGGCGCCCTCTCCGTTTGGAGAAGTAGACATGAGTGTTGTGCTGCTGTGGGCGGGGCCAGCCGCATAAACGTGTTTTAGCCACTACATTTTCTCAAATGCTGTTCTACCATATTCCTACACACAAGCGTACTTACGCTCAACTCCATCTTACTCAGAAAACTAATCTGTGGCGTAATACTGTGTGTGCTGTGTGCCTGTGTGTAGTAATACGGCAGTTCAACGGTTGAGAAAATATAGTTCCAAAGGAAAGGGCTGTTGGACAGCAAGATAAAGTGATAAAAATATTCAAAATAAAGTGTACACTTCAAAACTGAGAGGGCACCCATC
Organism: Seriola aureovittata; assembly: GCF_021018895.1. NCBI lineage: Eukaryota > Metazoa > Chordata > Actinopteri > Carangiformes > Carangidae > Seriola > Seriola aureovittata. Next base: position 4,502,050 of record NC_079377.1, read on the forward strand.
TGAATCCACTGCAGGTAATACAGTGACTATAGATAAGTACCTCACACAACCTGACTACCACTTTAAGTATCGATCAATATTAATCATTATCATTGAAAACTATTCCAAGACTGAACATTTTCTGAATAAAAGTATATATGAATATCACCCATCATATTAAAGGATAAGGCTGCTGTTATTCCCTGTCATTCTCATTGTCAACAAATCCCATAAAAAGACCAGCAAATCATTAGTCTGTCTCTCAGTGCTCTCCAACTTATTCGCTGTGTGTACTTCTGAACATATAAATCTTTGAATCACAAATATAGTTTTTATAAAAAAGCTCAGGGATTTCCTAAAGCAGCTGGGTGTTGTAGTTTTTAGCAATAATCACTCAGATAATATGTATTTATTGGGGACTATTTTCAGCTAGAGATTAATACACATTTGGTGTTCTGAGTATTTACAATAGCAGGACAGTGTATGTTGGATTGACTCAAGATAAACTACAGTTACAGTGTTCATCATAATGAAGGAAGATGTCAGCCGGTGCTGTGGTGTGGTGTGCTGATGTGTTCATGTACAACAATAGAGCTCAATGGCACAGAGGAATATCAGGCTTTGGCTCCACAGACAATACCTGTTCGTAGGATCAATTCATTGTTGGTTTTGGTTCTTTCATGGGATTTGTTGACAAAAATAAAAAATATAGAATTTGATATCACCACTCATCCTTTGAATTGTATAAGCATTGCACTGGTTCTATTGACATGCAAGCTGTACTATATTGATCACCAATAGCCTGACTAAGACAATGTTGTTATTAAGCTTAACAAGACTCGATGAAGTAGCCAGCTATGATTAAGTAAATGAAGCATCATCACTTAAGCATATTTAACACAGACTTTAAGAAAATTGATTAAGGTAAATGCATATCTGATCATCTGCAAAGAATTCTAAACAACATTGTACTCCAGATGAATGACGGTGATCACGTGTTCTCACATTAAGAGTATAATAGCTCTGACATAATCAGTATGTTGTTTACATGCTGTAGGTCCCATTGTACTGCCTTTATTGTCTTAATGGCAGTGTAATCTTGATTCTTGTGTGCATGTAAATGAAGTCCCTGTTGTGGATGCTTCAAATGAATCAACTCACTCTGGGTTCACCTGGTCCGTATCAGCAGCGTCCATTACATAATCACAGCACAGTGATTACAGGTCTCCTACTGGCAGAGCAATTACCCCGGCTTGGTCATTATCACCTCATAACATCATCTGCTCGCTACATATCAGCACAGACAACATAGCTGTATATTACTCAGTGTTAGGGTCACAAAATGCATCTGGCGCACTAATGCAGTGTAATTTGTTCATTATAATAGGTGTGAAAGTAATAGGTGTAAACACTGATAAGCACATTTGTGATACCTATTATTTTCATGTGTTTGGGTGCAGACTTTTGGAAGAGCGGGCATACAACACATAAAGAAAAGAGTAAAACTGGTCATGAGTTTGGAAAATTGAAATTTAAAACAGTGATGATGAGAGGAAAATGTTTTGATGTAGCTCAACACTAAACATCATGGTAACAGTATTCGCTCTTTAGCTTCACGTCTCATTTGTCAGTATTTGCTCTTAATAAATTCAAATTCATTCAAAGAATAGAATAATATATCTCATGACTCAATATCATTATTTCATAGGGTAGCTGAAAGACAGTGAATTATTGAACTATTGCTGAGACATAATCACTAATTGTTTTGTTAATGTTGTACACATTTGCAGTGGTGAAAAGTAACTAAGTACATGTACTTCCACTAATAACGAATAATTCACATAATAATCATAAACTAATGTTTATGCATATGCTGTCATCAAAAGGCCCCATCACGCTTCATATTCAGTGTGTCACCTCACTGAAGGCCCCCCCCCGCGTCACGTTTCACATTAACTCTGACATGTGTGTCGCTGCACAATGTTTAAAGACAAACGACAAATAACATTTTTCTGTTCTCAGTTCAAGCCTCTGCCTGGTAGAACAAACTTCATCCGTTTCTGCTCACAATGTGATGAATGCAAAGAATGATGAATCCCGGGGTCTTTGCTTTGCATTGCTTTGCTTTGCGTACTGTCTCTTAGTCTAGAACCATTTGTAAATCCATATCCGCCGAGTACAGGTGTTGATTAATCCTCTCGACATTTTCCCGAGACATTCTTTCATTCGTATTGACATTCTTGCAGCTGCCTGGCGAGCGGTGGGGAAATGAAAGCTCTGCCGTGGTATTTTGGAAGCCCCTCAGAAGTCACACTTACACGGGCTAGCTGCTGTGATGGCCTACATTATGGAGTTTATGGCCTGTGGGGGTCTGCTCCCACCAGCCCAACCACAGGACCTGAGGAAAATGTCTGTCCCTGACTGGATCAGCACATGCCCCACCCCTCCAGACAGATGCAGGAGTAAACTGCTTTTCTAGCTGGAATGCACCATATAAAAATGATCCCACCCAGTGAAGAATACAGTAAGGAATAAGTACGTTATGAGCCTGAATTATCATCATTTTCATGTAATAGTATTTCATATTCTACAACATTAGAATGCACTAAAAGTGAACCCTTACTTAACCCCGTCAGTAGCACCGCAGCTCGCCCACTCCTTTCACCCATGGAGCCAGGTACAAATAGAGCAGCTGCCCCCGCCGCCCGCCCCGGTGGAAAGGGGGGTGGTTTTATTGTGGTTACGTTCTCTAGTCGAGCGGTAATGAGTCGCATTGCTCTGTGCTGCAGCTCTGACATGGTGTAACTGTGTTACACTGTGGTCGACTCCACATACAGCCAAGAAAAGAATTTCATGGTGGTGGTTCAGCCGCAGATAAAGGCTTTCTCTTCATTAAAAAAATAAATAAACAAAGGGCAGAAAATGATATATCAACACATTATTGACATGACTTTTTTTTTCTCCCCCTCATCTCATTACGATTCCTCAGCTGTGTTGTTGCCAAAGTTTTAGATGGAGAAGTGCTCACAAAGTAATTTAAAAGTTCAATCACGTACAGTAGTAGCAGTTTGTACTTTGACAAACTCCTGGCACACAGTTAGTACAGTTAGTAATACAAGCAGACACACACACACACACACACACACACACACACACACACACACACACACACACACAGCAATATTAGTGTAAAGAACCAGCACATGAGAAAAAACAGAATTAGTTCATTGCTGTTTGAGTATTGAATAATCACACCCCACTTTGCAGCTGGATTGTTCTTGAAAATTTTCAGAGTGATTGATGCTTTTTCTTCCCTGAGAAAATTGCGTGCAGTTTAGAGAGTTTAGCTGGGGGTGGAATATTATGCAAAGAGGCATCTCCACCAAAAGGTTTTTTATTTTTTTGAGGGTCAGGTTGAGCACTTACTGATGGAGCAGCGAGAGGAATCTTGGCTTCTGCACTTATCTGGTGTGTGGAGTGTGGGGTACTTTCCTCCCTCTTTCCTCCATTTCTTCTCTATCTCTGGCACCAAACTTATCAAAATAATGTGCAGTAAGATCATTTTTGGCTTGCGCCTGACAAACTGATATAAATTTCAATCTGACTCCGACAGAAGTTTTCATTTTGCCAAGAGTGCAAAAAGAGGCGTGTGTGTGTGTGCGTGCGTGTTCTGTGTGTGTTGGGAGGTGCACCGCACACGTCCTGTGAACACAAATTAAAATGTGACCAAAGGAAAAGACGAGTTGGCCAGAAAGTGTTGTGTGTTCAAACAACATCCAGGATGAACAAACATTTTCGCTCACGAGTCAGTCAGTAAACCGCAAATTCTTTCACGTCTTACATGACTTTTGAGCCAAAGCACTGCCTCGCTTCCCCACTTGAGAATCACTTTAATAACTCCATTATTATTCCTCAGAATCATTATTATTATTAACATTACCACCTGTTGGGAACCACTCCAGCTCAGCTGAGAAACTAATGTGAAAAATATTCAGTGACTTCACTTTGATATGATGCAGCCTTTTCTAAGGTGTCCACAGTGCAGCTCCAAGTCACAGACTGTAGAGACAGCGAAGTGGCAACCCTGCCCTGGCTGGGATGCCACTCAGTGGTGTGCCATCAGCGCCCCGGTCCAGTTTGGCACCGGCTGCAGGAGCAGGAATCTTGCACCCTCATTACACCTCAGCCACTCTAATTACAACCTGCTCAAGAGCTGTTATCCTACACCTCACAGTGACAATGACAGCGCCTCCTCTTAGAGGCCTGGCCGGTTTTCTGTACCGAGGTGCAACACAACACCCCTGTAAATAAATGACGGTCCTGCTGGAAAGAACATGCAGCACGTACCAATTACTAACTAAAGCCTGTGATCTTTCGGAGGCAAACATTTTCCTGGATTTAACATTTCTTTAAGGCGCAAATGCTGTTGGATTTTGATGATGATGATGGCGAGGATGGTTTATAATGTATTCAACTAAACGATGATGAAACCAAGCAGAATTCTTTCTGGCCCTTTCGCTCGGTTTCATGGAGGAGAAATCCATTTACACAACAGGCACTGAATTCGGCTATGAATGTGTTCCATGGTGTCCTATCACACACACATTATTGTTTGAGATCCTGTGTTATGCTGACAAATCCTCTCGTGGCAGCAATCACCTAAGCGTCTTCCATGAAAGGGATGTACATATTCCTCCACTTATTTCAGAATTTATTGTGTTCATCACTAATCCAAAGATGGGTTCCTCATGTAATACCCGCCATCTAATCATTCTTAGTACTCCAAGGGCTTGTTAGACAAGATCCTGTAGACTGTAATTGTTTTGTCAATTGATCCCATAGAAAAGCAGAGATAGATTAGAGAGCAGGAAACAGTGGAACATTATTTTGGAACATAAAAAATAGCTATTATTTTAAATATATAAATTCTACCATATTAAAATCTGCTTTAACATGAGTACATGAATCTGTGTGAACACCTTGCTGTTTCTTCTTTGAATACAGCGCACACATTGTTTTGATGAAGTGCTTGACTTCTGAGCTCTGTGACAGTGAGCGGTGGCTGCCTACTGTATGTCCTTGCTGAACCTAAACATATTACACAGCATAATGTTTTTATAAAAGTCCATATTAGGCTGCGCACATCTTAAAAGGTTTATGACGACCATTTAGCATCATGAGAGCGAAGCTTAACATGGCCATGTCAAGATAACATGCAAGCATCCGTGTTGTTTTCATTGGCTGTCAGCACAGATTTTACAGTGGCTGCAGGGAAAAGGGGCATATGTGCTTAAGATGCTCCTGCTAGGGCTGTCACTGCAGGAGAGCAGGGACGAGGACGGGGAGGCGCAAAAATAGAACAAGAGAGACAGAGAGCTCTCCTGTCCAAAAAGATGATAAGGAAGAATAGAGCACAGTGGATAATTTGACAGGAGTAGGGGGATAATATGGGAGCAGTATTTTATTTGAAACGGCAGATCTCCTCTCATCCGAGCCTCATTCAGCCGTCTGTGCTGCTCTGAAAGGGAGTGCACTGGCGAGAGCGGCGCAGCAGAAACTAGGTGGAGCTATTGCTTACATCTGCGTCCACTGCTGAGGAATCAGGGCCAAGAGAGGGGAGGGGAGAAGACAATGTTTAGGAAATGAATGCAGTGCAGGGCTGGGTCACAGCCTAGAATAAGACCTCGGGGTATAAGAAAAGGAGTAGCACTGTGAACTGTGCACCTGTCACACAGGATCTAGAGGGTCTCAGACTTAAAGTACAGCTTTAGGCCTGCTTGTTACTCCGGAGGAGGGCAAAATATGAGAAAATGTCTGCGCGGTTCATTCTTTATCGAATTGGTGCTCCACTACACCCCTAAAGATGACACCCAACAGAAATTAATCTATAGGGAGATTGTGTTGCAGTAATGCTGAGTTGAAATTTGCAGACTAAATTACTCTTTGGCTCTATCTCCCCCATCACCCATGCATCATAAAAGCAGGGGTTTAGTGTGAGATGAATAATCTCGCTCCAGCATGCCTCTCTTCTGCTGCTCCCCCTCACGCCATAATCGTCAGAAGGCAAGCCAGCTTAGTCAACCCTGTGCTACGGGCCAGGATAATAATTGCTGTATTAATTGGTGTTGTCCAGGCTAGACAGAATATAAGAGATCCCACTGGGGCTAATAATTAATGTTTTTTTACCCTCTCTTTCTCTCCTCCTGCTCTACCTCCACCACCACAAGCAAAGGCATACACACATACACACACACACACCCCCCCCCCCCCCCCCACCTTCACTTGCTGTATCATTAAGAAAGCGCTTCAGTACCTCCACCAATCTGAGTAGTAGGATGATGACGTCTCGCAAGAGTATTTTTAGATAAGGCAGTGGACAACAGCTCTATCGCCTGTGCTGATTATGTTTATTCTTTAATCTCACGCTACAAAAAGATATGGGTATCATGTATTCCTGGCTGTTCGCAGTTGTCTGTGGGGATGAAGGGTCATGTAAAGGCCTCATACAGGAGCCACGGCTAAACCTGAATTAACGCAGGCTTGATGGGAGCATGATGGCAGTCCAGTCAAAGTCAAAAGTGCAGAATATTACAGCCAGGAAGCTTGTGATTAAGTCCAATCTGATGCCTCTCCCAAATGAATGAGCAAGAGAAAGAATATAGAGCAGTATGTACAGTAAGTCCTGTGTAGGTGTGCACTATATTTTACCCGTCTTTGTTCTCCTAACCCGACGGCTGCTGTGCTACTGCCCCTCCTGGTGTGAACCTGCTTAAGTTCCTTGTCGAAGCCCAGTGAGTCAGTCTGAGAGTGACTGCCAAAGAGGAGAAAAGCGTTTTATGAAAGGCACACAGGAGCTCATGGCAGTTTTACGCAGCCCTCCACCTTCAGGAAACAGATAATTACAGGCTGCATTATGTGCTGTAGTATCATGTCAGAAAGTATAGTGACTGCACAGGACTGCTGAATGCGCTATTACAGCATGTGTTCCAATTGTAAAATGATGATTATACTCTATGATCCTTTTAATGACAGATATGGGGATTTTTTTTTTTTTTTTTTTTTTTTTTGCTCAGCTGGTATTTAGCACATATCTCAGTGTGGTGCTCACAATTTAAAGGAGAAGGAACACAAATTTGGAAGTAGTTAAGAGAAAATGGCCTAATAGGAATCTCACTGGGTTATTTTCAAATATAAGCCCAACCGCACACTAACTTACAGATCTGTCACAGCTTTAATTTACTGACCTCCCATGGTGTACTTGTTCTTTTCATTTCTTCCTTTCTCTCTGTCTCTCTCCCTTTCTTTCTTTCTCCGCTTCCAGGATAAAAAATAAATGATTGAGGAAATAACCCCTTCCCTTTTGTGGGCCGATTGAAGGTCATTCAAACACGAGTACCTGTGCTGTGGAGATTAGGCAGCTCGGTATTAGCAGGCTTCATTTCAAGTCATTTCAGGTCATATCTGGAATGTCACAGAGACTGTCGCCTTAACGTCCTCTCTGTTGTCCTCAACCAAGTCTGTTTACTGTATGCCTTAATTGTAGCCACAGCTTTAATAAGGCCCAAACGGAGTGAAAAAACAACTCCTCTGTAATAACGCACCAGGGGGAATTGGCCGAGGCACAGCTCAGCTCTGCAACCCGGGCAGGGAATTAGGACCATGTAGAGGCCCTACTTTGTTAACAGTCCTGACAGGGTTATTGACCATCTGCTTTAATTACAGGTACTGACACACTCACACTTACTGCCTGAGTGTCACCCGTGCAAAGGTGCAAATTAGTTTCCACTTGAGGAACCAGGGCGCGCCACAAATCAGAGTAACGACATCAATTTGGTTCAGACATCAAGCACAATCAACTGAAGTATCTGTGCTCATCAATTTCATCATTTTATCAGTTAGAGCCAATTTATGGAAATATAAAATGGAAAAATAAAGTTGTGTATTTTTTCTCAACACCTTTACCTTTATTTCCATCCTGTTGCTCCTCTTGTGAGAATTTATGTTCCATGAGAAACATTTGGTGCTATGTTACATGTGTACACATGTAGGACAGAGTGTTGCCACCGTGGTTGGTATTTCAAAGGAAAAGGTTTATGAAGCCTGCAGGGCAAATTAAACGGCTGCATTCCCAACATGCCTTGTTTTGCACCACACTGGCAGTTAACTTAATGGGAGTCTTGCATTAGATTGAATTCCCAGTTTTTTTTACTCCCGATTTAGTTCCAGGTTCCCGATTCCATTTGAACTTGGTCAGACTAAAACTGAAATCCAGTTAAACGGACAATTTTTGGCCCCGTAATGCACCTCCCTGCTGCAGAGGCTTTTCCCTCCTCAACATCTGCAGCAGGCCAGCACCTCTGCAGAGGGCATGACACAGGGGAAACCTACAGTATTACTTTTCACTTTTCACCCGTACTCACCTCTGACTCATGGGTGTTACCACAGTGAACTATCGACTAATCAGCTTTCTACACGTATCTGCCCGACGTCGACAGTTTGCCTGTTATTCTCTGTTCTTGAGAGTCTATGTTAGAAAAGGGTGAACTCTTTGGTGCTTAAATCAAGCAGTCATTAGCAGAAGAACAGATTGTCTTTTCTTCCAGAGTCTCTGTCCTTCAGATAAACAGGCCTGAGTGCTGACATATGATCCCTTCAACTAACACAGCCCATCCTGACCAACTGATGGGAGGAATAGTAATCAGCCAGGCAGTCACATGGACGACACACTATACTGCCCATAGGATGCGAGCTTTAAACTACTTACCAGGATGGAATGAAAAATGTGCTGAATGAATTTGAATGAATATTTAATCTCTATGAACTGGAGCTGTTGGGAAACCCTTATAGTAAAATGGTAAATTACACTCGTGGATTAGAATAAGCACCAAACAACTGTATGTGTTCTGTATCCTCCACAGCACTTTGAAATTGATTGTTAAGAAGGAGAAATCAAAAAGGGATGGCTCTCGTTCTTGGCAACTGCCGCCTAATGGTGTGTTTTCATCCAAGCTGTCTTTGTGATCTCTTCCTGCAGGAGCCTGGTGTTCTGTCAGCCGCCCAACTCAGGCAATAACTGTCATTAATTAGTCTGATAAATTACGTCCAAAACAATGACATGTTTAAATGGTCCAATTTAGCTCAAATCCTAAATGAGATATTACATCAAAAGCCAGCCGTTTCTCTCTTTTAGCCCATTTAAAAAGGCATACTGCCTTCCTGAAAGCGTTTTAAAGGTTACGATTTCCTAAGATGATAAAGCAGTACCTTTTAATGAAATTCTAATTAGTAATTTCATGGACTTTGTTACCAACCATATCTGATTAGTGCACATTTTCACAGCCCACTTTAATTAAGCACACTTACAGTACAGTTTCAAACATTCCCCACTTGAAGATGGAGCGCAGCGCATCAAAAAAAACTTACTTTGTAAACACAAATGTTGCAATTTTCTTTTTTTAATTAGATTAAATTTGAATAAATTTCTTTTTTTTTGTGTGTGTTTGTGGAAATATGTTTTTTTTCCACTTCTGTAGCACATGCCCTTGAACATGAAAAATGTGGTGATGATAAGGTTCTCATTACCTACCATGATTTTGGTTATTATTTATTATGATGACAACACAATTAATTGGCTTCAGTTTTTTTCCCCCGTTTGTGCTTTTTGCGTGTTTTTATTTTTGGAATTTTTTGTCTGAGCTTTATCTCAGCTGCATGTGTTAGGAGTTAGATGTCTCCTCAGACTTAACATCTGCTTGATTTTTTGATAAAGGTGCTGATTTTACAGTGAAATACACAACCATACATGGGAGGGGCCGCTACAGGTCGATGCGTCAACATGTCTATGTTTTTAGCAATATGCACACTGTAATCACATTACGCTCTCTCCAAGTAGGTTGTGTGTCTCCTGTCCCATTTTGTCAAAGCCAATTACACAGTGTTGGTGTGCTGCTGAGACTTTGGGACTGTTGACCAAAGAGCCCCAAGACATAATCTGATTTCACTTTCATTCAAATCGTTTTCCACTTTGAGATCTAATCCTGGTTTCACAATATGAACTCTGACCTTGAATATCAACTGGACCGGAGTCGGTATTTAATGTTCATCAGCGCTCGATGTGGGAGTCTTCCCCTCACAGTGGAGTGCTTTTGACACAGCCTTCACCCAGCCGCCCCACAGTGGGCCCCAGTGGACCCTCTCAGGTCCCTAACCACACAAGTGTTTCCACGGTGGCGAAACTGTTTCAGTCTGACTGACATCCCAGTGTTGGGCTACAGAGTTATAAAAGTGCACAAAGCGTGACAGACCACCTTGGCCCTACCTCCTTCGCCCCATCTCTCCTTTTAAACATGGAGTCCACCCTGTCAAGTCACATGCCGGAGCCGTAATTTAGACTAATAATTACCAGACATCACCACAATGAAACATCAGTGTCTGAACTTCTTTGGACCAAACTGAATTTTAATACATTTGGAAAAGGTTGGCCGGAGGCAGGAACCCCGCACACTGGGAAAGGCATCGCACATGTGGAAGCACTTTGGGAAGTGATAAATGATTTGAAATCCACAGCGTCCCTGAAAATGGAAATTAGGGCGAACAGGTGTTAAATGGGAACCACTGGTGCATTTTGAACAGGGGAAAGAAAACGTCCCGGGTCTTTGGGGCCAGATGTGACGGGGCTGGGCCCGGGATGGGGAGGGCGTTGCTGAGTGGTCATGGCCTGAGGTGTGTGATGTGTGGAGGCCCCATATGCCTGGCCTCCCCTCCAAGAAATAACGGATCACTTGTGTCAGCTGTTCTGGGGGGGGGGGGGGCCCTCTCTTACCCTCCCTGTTGCCACAAATACACTGCTTCTCTGGAGTGCATAAATAGAAATGTTATCAATTTAGCTTTAGCATAACTTATAGATAACACGTGTGAAGTCATTTTTAGCCGTGATCTGCTGTGCATGTGAGGTATTCCAGCTAAAGAATATGATAATAGAAGCTTCAGCTTGCACATTCTCATCACCTCTGGCATTATTGCTAATTTGTATGGGTGCCGTCTTTAACATGGATAATTGCCATAAATTGGAGCTTTATTCACAGAGGGTCAGGAAATGGCCAAGTATAACAGCCATCAAGCGAATAAGACTAATTTTCCCTCTGCTCTGCCTCGTACTCTAACTGGAATTTTCAGGCCAAGGGAACTGGGCTGTAACCTAAATGCCCATGATTTCATTCACATCATGCCTGGGGTCTGTTCACCTTAGGGAGCCATTTTAAACGTGATGAGTCATTTACATTGTCAGAGATAATGAATGAATAACAAAATGTTGCTGGCGTTACAGAAAATAACTCAAGTAGGTAGGAAGAACATGGGGTTGGGTTTCAATGAATATTCTCTAATTCGGGACAATCTGAGCTCTGACGCAGCTGACAGAAAGCCAGCCGCTGTACACACCTAAACACACTACCTCCACTTTCCTAATGCACACGCTGGCACATACATCTTCTCACTGTTCGGTCGACTTTCTTGGAGAATTTTCCTTTTCCCCCCGTCAGTCTCAACTTCTCTGCTGACCTCATGAAAACTTTCTCAGACTGCTGTCCACTCATTTCATCTTGAAACGCTCAGATTGTTTTATCCCAGCTGTCAAAACAAGAGGCGTCAACATTAGACACATTTGCTGTCTTGAGTGATGTCAATGCTGCGTTATATATCTCCTGAACCTGAGAAGATGCCAGAGTGGATCACTCTGCTGAGGACTGGTCTAGAAAATGGCCAGCTGTTGAGACTCTGTGGTACAGCATCGACTTCATTCTAACAGAGTGGCACACTGCCCAGATGGAGCCTAATCCTATCTATACATCAACATAAGTTAACCATTTCATTAACCCTGCTGTACTAACCACTGCTGTGGGAAGGCTGCGTGGCTGCATTGTTTTGCCATGACACCACTGTATGGGAGTTTAATTGGCTATTCCATTAATAACACGGGCAAACTAATTTAGTAGAACCTGTCCTCTTTAAACCACGGGAACAAAGAGTAGGAGGGTGGAAATCAATCTCAGCTTTGTGCCTGAGCCACTGACCCGTTCATGCTTTGAAGATTGCTGCTGTAAAAAAAAAAGCATCTGAGAAGTTATTTAACTACAAACAGAGCCTACCTTCCCCATTCCAGCTGCATAATCAGGCATAATAAGTGACTGCAAAGGTCCACTTAATGTATTTCTAACACTGGAGACCTGCTAATCCTGTCAGGGGGAATGAAATGGAGGGGGGGGACCGTGCAGAAGCCCAGCCATGGAGCTGAGCATTTAACTCCATAACCATGCAGGCAAATGCCTGGGCGCCTTTCACACAAAAAGAGAAAGAGAGGGAGAATAAGCCCAGCTTCATATTTCAACCCAAAGTGGGGATCCATTTTTCCGCTTTAGTGGCCATCGAGGAACAGTGGGAATAACAACAACAGCAGCCACGGCAGTAACAGCCTGTCTCACTGGGCTGAGTCCTCATAAACCTATGCCATTATCACTCTCTTTATGGGCCTTTAAATAGAGAGCCCTTCAGATCAGCCATGTGTGCTCGCCTAGGTGAACATCAGCCCCCTCACTTCTCTACCGTTTGTAACAAGACATATAATGCTTTTTTGGATTGACCTCTTTGTCAGTAATCATTCTGAAAATATTTTTCTTGCAGACATTGTGTACAGTGCTCTGTGTGAGTGTATACATATTTGCATGTGTACTTGAATACAGGTTTTTTAATAGGTTTTTTTTTGTCATCATTACAATAGGTTGTTTGTGTTTACTCTCTGAGGTGACTCTTGATTACAAATACCTGTTTATTTACTGTACATACCCTCAATGTATGGAACAGTTAACTAACATTATGCTGTAAAATGATAGGAAGCAAAATGGGACAAAACCAGAGGAAAATGTTCAGCCTCCGAGCGTGGGTGCCCTGCAAATAATGGGAAGCATAAAAAGGGAAGAAAACAAACAAAGAGTCCCAAATCAACAAACACAGAGACTCATCAGATATCGCGTTTTCCCCAGCTCTGTTTGTCAAAACACCTTTTATGGTGGTCTTTGAAATTCAGGGGCCCCATTAACAGTTCAAGCATATAATCACATCTCCGTAATGAGGTATTAATTAAGCGAGGGGCATCTATTGGCCCGCTAAACAGCCTCATAAACAATTGACAGGAGATTTGCGATTTTTGACTCCCTGACACCATTAAACAAATCAATATTGGGTTTTGCAGAGATGCTCTCCGGCTGGCTCTCTCTGGTCTTTGCCAATCAGCTCTGTGGAATACTAATGAGGGAATTAACTGCCTCATATTCGGCATGTGTCCCATCAAACAGATCCTTATCGAGTGAGTCTCATTTGCATGGAAGAAGACGCTGCTTTGTAGGTAAAGATTTCACAATATGTCACTCATTATGCCAGCCCACCCCACCCCAACTCAATCTCCCATCCCTCCACTTGTCTCTTATTTTCCGTCAGACTCTTGAATACCCCCATGACCACCACACAGACACACGCAGACACACACACAGCCACACAAGACATCCACAGGCTCTGTTTGCTCCTCTAGTCTTGCAAAGACATGATGATGTAACATAATAAACAGAATAATGGTTTTCAAGTGGCATGTTTATCCTCACTATTTCTGCTGAGATTTTATCCCGCCACGCCTACAGTGCGTTCTTCTTTGACATGACTGCCTGTTTGTTGTCGCCTGGCATTGGGCTCCTTTTGAGCGCTCAAGTAATCTTGTTTGATGAATATTGCGCTTAGAGGACTTAATGATGTTTGCTGTTTAAATTATAATGCTGTCGTCCAAACCTTCTTTTCCACTGAGAGGTATGCAGTGTAAAAGAGTGTCTTACATATGCTGCCGCTGTTTTTTTTTTTTTTAATGATGTGAGACACCTTTGTTTGAAATAAGAGAAGCAACCAGGAAGGAGTTTCTGTGGATAGAAATATGATATTTGCTTTGATTTCTACCTAATAATTATAGTTAGTAAGGTGATCATTTTTTTTATGAATAGGTCTCCATTTTGTTTGTATTGTGCATGTGCATTTTTCCTCTAAATGTACCATGATGAGGACATGTTCACACATGTAATACACATCTTGCTTTCATGCAGTTCCACTGCTCAACAGTTGGTGGCGGTACCATGGCAACAAAAGCAGCAAAGTGCAGATGGATTCAGTGAAGGAGTAGACTACTAGCAAGCAAACGTGCATGTAAACAGGATGAATGAGACTGTCCTCCTGTAAAAATCAAGCCCACAGGTCGTCAGTACAGCAGGTTATTATGACCAAGAGTTACATTTTGTTACTAGGCGACATCTAGAGGCCGAAGTAATTATGACGGGAGAAAAGAGAAGTCCAGTGTCGGAAATATAAAGAGCTACAAAGTCCATGTCAGGAGGAGAATGGGTCAACAAAACATATGTCATCCAGAAGAGTGGTGTTCTATTCCAACGTGAAAGCAGCAATTTATGTTATACACGATCGTTTGAGTAAGCTGAACATGTTGTCATTATTGTAGCCATGACAACAAAGACCATCTAATATTACGGAAGTGCTTATTTTAACCCAAACCGTTATCTTTTCCTAACCCTAACCAAGTAGTTTTTGTGCCTAAACCTAACGAAGCAATAACTTGGTTACTATTGTAACCACGACAACCTGCCACTGTAGGGGTACTATTTCAGGAGACACACAAAAAAACCTTTGAGGTTGTTCAAGTTTGAGGACTGGTTGGGATGAATGGAAGTTGCAAATGTTTTATGAGGGAAAACATCATGTTTCTTAAACCTCAAAGATACACATAGTACATTTTGGTCAGAAACACTGAATGTAGGCAGAAGCTTTGTTAGTTGATAAGAAACCCCCTCAGTTTAATATTAATGAGTTTTAATGCTGCCTTTTGTACTTTGTGGAGTTTTTGACCACTGGTAGTGTTGTGGAGGAATGTTTTTAAGAATGGGCCCCTGTTTTGTTTGTTCTCATGCTCGCACATAAAGACACACACACACACACATACACATGCAAATAACGCAATACACGTTCCTACCCATGGTTTCACACGATACTACTGACCTACAAGAAGCAGTAAGGCACAAAGAAACACAATAAGAAGACGGCTGCTGGGAAGAATATATGTTTTACAAGTAAATGCACCCAAAGAAACATGCAGTGCAATTTGGTGTGATACACCGAACGCAAACATAACTTTGAAATATGCACCATTCCTAATTCCCTTTTTTGTTGTACCTAAAACATAAAATGACAGCAGGAAACACACTCCAGGACAGAGCCATTATTAATGTTATTAGTAATACCTGTGCTTGTCATTTTACGTATAAAGCTTGTAATGCATCTGTAAGATAATAAATACATGACACTGAAATGATGATTGTGACGTGAATGTGAGCTGCATTCATTGCATTTCCTTACAGCATTACATTCTTCAAGTTTAGGTTTCAGCAGGTGAGCCCAGAAGGACAGAGCATCTAATTTAATCTATCTCGGGAGTGCTCTCCGCACTGCTCACCCCAGGAAAATGAGTGACAGGGGATGGCCTGTTGTCTTTGTGCTGTGTGTGTGGCCGCGGGGCGGTGAGTTAATGCAGGAGATTGACTCTTAATTGCAGTGGGGAACGCTCATCTTTTCTCATTAATGAGACGGAGCTAGAGCCTGGAGATTTTCTCATCACACAAATACACTTCTCCACCGGCCAGGTTAAGTGCTGTTTAGATTATTGGCTCCCGTGCATATGATTTTTCCCGAGCACTATGTCTCAGATTGTGAACATAAGCAAGAGATGAGATGGGAGTGAAGCAGGGGTTAAGAAAAGACGGTTGTGTGTGTGTGTGTGTTTGCTGGGGGAGAGGGGGGTTGTCTCTGAAGTCACAGAGTCACATGTGTGTTACAAGTCCAGAAGAGGCAGGGCTCAATCCAGGGGGCTGGTGAAACCTCTCCATAGAGCCTAACAAGGCAGATGAGAAGGCCATTTATGGGATCACATTTCATTTGCATTTTGTCCAGCCTCTAGATCAAAAGACAATCTTAATTTGAGGGCTGCACCAATAGAAAGTGAGTGTTTCCTGATGGATACAGATGTTGCGGCTGAGGCAGTAGAGGAGAGGACTGAAGCAGTGCTGCGGGTCTGTCTGTCTGCCTGTCTGTGAGTCTGGAGGTGGGGGTTAACCTCCGCCTAAAGAACGACCACTGGCTCCCCATGATGCATAACCGTGAGGGATTAGAGAGCACAAAGCAGCAGACTGTTTGGTGGAGCACTAAAATGTGCTCCTCTGGGGCTCATTGAAAAATGATTGCCGATTAAGTGTTTGAAGTCTGCCAAAGACGAGTATGCGTTTTTAGTGGGATGCCGATGAAACTCTATCTTTCCTGCTTATGCAGGCAATTTTTCCTCTCTTTTTCCACTAACTGTACCATGATGTGTGTTCTCTTGTCGCGCCTGGAGTTGAGGTTGCCAAACTCATTTCACCTCTTGGACCCCAGCTTGACTGGAAGCCAGACAACCAAAAGTGATAAGAGTGAATTAAGCTGTTACTCTCCAGCGGGAATGTTATTATACCACCAGAGAGAGGCATTGATTTCCTTATGAGAACAACAGGTGAGCTTGTAGAAAATAACTTGGACTCTGCCTAAATAGGAGGTAATACCTAGTCTATAAAGATAAAATTATGTTTATGGAAATAAAGGGGATAAGGCTCCATAACTCAATTCACACATGATAAATTGGGTCATGTCCTAATCCCATATTTAGAGCACCGTAATACTCATAATTTCTAGGAGGTCTTGTTTAAGCAACAATTGAGATTGCTAAAATGTTTTATTTTTCAGATGGTATTTTTCCAACATGATTTGCAGTTTTCTTTGGTGTTTACTTAAGAATATGAAGCAGTGAATTGTAGCGTTAGAAAATCCAGGAACAGAATAATGAAGTATGGCTTTAAGTCTGCAGTGATGGTGGGGTCAGTCAAAGTTGCCCTGCAGAGGCATGTGGATCTGTGCTTCCTTTGATTAATTGAACCCCTAAGAAGACTAATACTCTGAAGTGACCTGGAGGAAATAATTTGTGCAAGAGACATTGTCTAGAGTGATGACAAACATAGCTTAGTGTTTCCCTGGTTGCACCTCAATTCCCTGTGATGTCAGCTTTGAAACTGCGGCACTCCTCAATATATTATCATGTTACACTCATTTGTTTTCATTATTGCATCAAAGAGGATCTGGTCATGCAGCGGCCATTTTCTGCTGTACGGAGGCCTAGAGAACAAATGTGACTCTGGAGTCACCGTGGGGTTATACAAACAACGAGGAATCTGCAGTTTAATAAAGGGTTAGATTCACATTCTTATGTTACTACCTAAAGAGAGCAACAGCCACTGAACTTCAGAGTGAAAAAAGCACTTAGTGTTGCTTTGTTCTGGGCTGATGTTTGAACATATATGTGAGGTTTAAGTAATTATAAAACATTAAGCTCCCAAATGTTAAAATGATGCTTTAGCTAGACTTGAAAGCAGCGTCTTCCCCCCTAACTAGTGTTGGTAAACAATGGCACAGTTTTGTTTAGGAGCTGTAAAAGGAGCTGAGCAGGGTATGTTAAGTAGTCTCATAGAGAGACTGGAGGGCGAGGGGTGAAGGGAGAAGCTGGCCCCAGCGGACAGGTGGAGGTAAGCTGAGAGCCATACCACCCAAGGGGAGGATGAACTTGAGCCGTGTCCTTCACCGTCCTGTGAAGGTGGAGGTCAGCAGACAGCCACGCTGATCAGCCCCAATCAGCAGGAGGGACCGGACCCTTCTTCCCTCAGATGAAATGAAGCCACCAGTGGGCCGGGTCAGTCACAATTAGGACTCATAAAATATAATCAAAACCTCAAAAGCTGGGCAGCAATACTCGGGTGGTCAGGACAGAACAGAGCACATCTTTGTGCTGCGAAGGGTTTTGCTCATGCATGAAACAGACACACCTTGTTCCAGTGACGGAGGTTTATCTTAGTCATATGCATCAACTCGGAAAACAAACACCATACAAGTTGCCATTGCCAACATCTGCTCCAGAGAAGAAGAATGAACTAAATTTAGGAAACTGTGATTCACACGCTTTTTTAAGTGTCATAACCCCTGCCTAGGCCCTTTTCCACAGTACGTGCGGCTTTCATGTTAATCTCCCCAAGACATCAGAATATGGCGATAACCATCCGTAAGCCCAGAGGTTGTTTGTTTTCCACCAGCGTCTCTATCTAAGGCAGATTTATTGTTTGTTTTTGAAATCCGGTAATTAAGGCAGCTGCAAATTTGTATTTCTGTTGTCTGAGGCCTGGGGCCAGGATTAACAGCATTTAGCATTGTCGAATGTACCCCGCCCCCCTTAAATAGGGAAGATAAAAAAAAACATGGAGAGATGAGTTTGTGTGGTGGTAATATACATAGAAAAAATAATGCTGTTTGACATGTTTATGTAATTGTTCAAAAATGAGTCAGTCGTTAATTGATCATTCACACTTACTGATATGTTTGTGACACTAAGAAGAACAGGCTGCAGTTAACTGTCATCTTAGATCAGCACTGTGCATGTAATAAATTATAAACACATACGAGTCGACTCCATCTGAAGTTTATCCAGTTCCTCTGACAGACACTTATGTATAGAACATCTCTTGATAAAAAGATTGTTGATGCGGAAAGGATTAATAAATAATATTTATGTTTCACGCACTTCAAAGCTCGCTGCTGACATAAATCACATATTCTCAAGTGAAACAATTACAGCTACACCTGCATTTGGATTGTGGTTTTGACGCATGATGCCAAAAGGTATTTGGAATGGCCATTGCTTTTTGACACTCATTACCTCGGTATTACAAGGACACGTCAAGCATGAACATATTTCCCATTTCTGCGGTACAACTCGAACAAAGAGTTACATTATAGCTGAGGAATCCTTAGACACCCACCAGGCCTTATTTGCCCCGGGCTGCACCCATGGGTGACATCTCAACTCCCTGGCTTATTACACCTGCCCGTCAAGCCTTGGCTCTCAACCTCTTGCTCAATAACAAACATGATTTGAGCTGTCACTGGGAATGACCCGCTGCACAGACTTGCTTACTGAGAGGAAGTTTTCTGTTAAAGATGCTTTTTTTTTAAAGCAGATTAAGGTGATAAGTCAGATTGAGCAGGTAATAAGTCATTTTATCTGATTTAACTCACTCTGACATTCTGATACCCATACTGATAATATCTGCTACAAATTATAGGCTATGAAAAGATCAACTCTACAGGTTCACTGATGTGACAGTAAAAGATTTTGACTGTAGATTACGAAGCCTTGACTGTGCCTCTGCCTCAACCTCAGCTTACAGAAGGTCATAATTTACATATTTTTCAGCCAGTGTAGTAAACTATGGAATCCCACCAGTAAATAAAAATTTAAAACTGACACAAAGTAAGATAACACTGGAACATATTTTTTACAAAGTTTGTTTACTTCTTTACTTCTTCTAATTTTTGCACTGCATAGAGGAATCCATAATTAAAGACCCCCTTCAGTGAAAAACAAGTGTTTAACCTTGTTAATATCCAAATTATGTTTTTTATATAATACAAGACATATGATGAGTGAAATAATCAATTAAGCAAATAAAAGATGCTAACTGCGCTAACCGTTCTGATCCGCCTGCTAGTCTCTGGTTCTGGTCTCAGACTCCTCATCTGAGTCTGGGTCTGACTGAGGCTCAGACATGTGGCTGAGTCTCTCTGATGTTTCCTCCTCTGACCATCTTGATACTCTCTGCTCTTTCACCTGTCCACCTGGGGCAAGCAGGTGGTGGGTGGGGCAAAAGGCCTGATCCTGATATTTCAAAAAGTAAGAGCAGATGAGCTTCAGACCCAGTTTTCCATTCTTTTATTTTTATGTGGGAAAACCATGTTAGGCAAAATATTAATCACAGCAGAGGATTTTTTAATTCATTTAAAATGTGTCTGGAGAGGAACTTTAAAGCTGTTGCCAAAACATTCATATTTTACACATTATTATTACACATTATTTATGCATTATTTGTAGTTTATAGTTCTAGTTTTGATACACAATATATTTAAGTCAAGAGAAATCAATGTCAGGATACAAGTCAGTAGCTGAATGGATGTTGTATTAAGCCGTGTTCAGGTGAAAGGAAGATATTGGGAGCACTCCTGTAGTCAAACCTCAGCATGCTCTAATAGTCACTCCCAATCCTGTTAAATAAGCAGGGGCTTGCAGCCCCTCAAGCAGATCAGATGTGACCAGAGCTGAGGCCATACGTTAACAGACCAAGTGAAACCAGAAATTACACAAAATCCAAAAGACAGACCAAACTAACAGGCAGTGTAAGTTTATGTTATGTTACACTGATGTGGAACAAGTGGAATCGAATTGCTTAAGTGTATGAGAGGCAACATTTCTTTTTTCTCAAGGCACTTCACTTGCCCTGGAGAGGTTGTTAATTGAGTCAGTGGACAGAGCATCACTGCAAAATTAATATCTGCAACTTTCAATCCATGGAAATGATTATTTACAAGAAACTTTATACACAATCTCACTTTAGCACATATGAAGAAAACTTGTGTCATATTTTCCATAGTGAGGACATGAATGCATACAGTCTGTGCACACTGTGAATCTGCAAAGGTAGAGAGAGTGTCAGAGGAAAAGTTTATTTTTCCTCATACATTCCTCCACCTTAGCTCTGTCATAAGCTATTTTCTGCTCCACTGCAAATCCTAATTGATCGAGCTCAATCTTAGCTTTACATTACATGGGCAGATGACATCATTTGATACCGATATTTTGCGCCGCTCTCACAGGCTAATGTTGTTTTGCCAGCTTTATGGCAACGCACCGTCTAGACAAAGGCGTATGTACACAGAAATTGAGTGTATAAATGTTTAGACAATCATTATTTTAATTTAAAATTTTTAAGGTTGACTTACCTTTGGTGGAAGGTGCCAGTCATTGTTGGATTGTGGCAGCGCAGAGTGTTATGCCAAGGCCTCCAGTGCTTTGGTCTCTTTCAAACGCACATGTTTCAGGAGGCTGAGTCAAGAGTGAAGAGACAATAGTGTAATTTATTAGATAGCTGAAGATCAGACTCTGCTGTCAGTCCTCAGGTTATACTGCATAGTCCTTTTATTGTTTCAGTTATGAAGCAATGATCGAAGTAATTTTGAACATACTCGTCTGTATCTGTCATTTCTGACAGCGTTCTCATTAAATAATCCCTTTATAATCCTCCACCATTTACACACATGACGTGATTAAATGGAGTGGAATAGTTTCTTACACAGAATATTGGTGGATGAAAAGCAGGTAGTAGTTTTTCCAAAACAGCAGTTATAAACCATAGCTCAACCTTCATATCTTTAATTAAAGTTAAAGCATGAGGGTGAAGTTTTTCACTGTACATTGTGGTCAAATATAAAAGTGGTTTGACAGTGGCATTTTTCAGCTGTAATGTATCCATAACGTGTTAATGTGTAGTTTGTTTTTGCTGTGAAAACTCTCAGCACCAAGAGCACATTTTCTTCCTTCATACCAAAGTCTTTCTTTTTAACAAGACAATTAAGAGTCTCTCAAACATCAGTCACTGCAGGCTTTATTGGCATTCATTTCTTCAGGGTAGTACAGCAGCCTCCCAGAGGGGCTGCTAAATCAACCTTAAGACCTAAGACTAGTTCTTTAACCCCTTGACTACCTCTCTCCAACTCCTCCCCCTCTCAAAGCTTGTCCTTTAGACATTTACTAATAAACAACAGGTCAGCACCTGCGATGGCAGGTGATTTATTTGACCCTGAACAGCCATGACGAGCACACAGTGGGGAGGGCGGCAGGCTGGGGGTTAAGGAGGGGAAGATCCTCAGCAGAAAACCAGCTCCACAGCCCCGGAGGCCTGGAAGTCGACGCCCCCACTGTAAAGCATTTACCACTTGCTTCGTTCTGCTTCTCATCTGACTGTTTTCTTTATTTCCCCAGTAAAAGACGGCAGGATCGTTCCCGTTTATCACCATGAGCTCATAAAAAGCCTGAAGGATAAAATAATCGCTTGTACACCAGGTGGGGGGGGGGGGGGGGTTGGGGTATGTCCCCAGTGTGTGACATCACTGAGCGTGACCACATTGTCCGACCACCTCCAAAATAACTACACCCAGTCTCCTACCTGCAGGGCCGGTCACACAGGGCCACCATGTCATGGACCAATGATAAAGGATTAAAGCATGTTTCCCCTGCATCTGTCCAGTGGATTGAACTGATCAGACAAGGTACAGTGCAAGATGTTGTCCAAGGACCTAACTAGAGCAGAATTATTGAGTAACAGGAAATTAAAAAATTCCTGCAATGCCGATCCACCACTCAAAGCAATTCTTTCGCAATCTGGCCTGCCCCTTCTCTGAACTCCAGCCATTAGGGGTTCATTTTTTTGTTGTCGCCGCCAAAACATCTCCAAACGGAAAAGCAAAGTCATAGTACCTTTGCTTTTTTTCACAGTATTATTATTGTATTATGCATCATAACATCAGTACAATCTGTACGGATTCACATTACCACGTACAGTATCCCAGAGGACCAGCAGTGAACCTGGGCGATAACACAGCTCCCAACAGTTATTGAAAATGCAGGGAAGTTTAATGACTGCATTTAGTGTGATTCTAGGTTGTCTGGTTCATCCATTTG
Organism: Seriola aureovittata; assembly: GCF_021018895.1. Classification (NCBI taxonomy): domain Eukaryota; kingdom Metazoa; phylum Chordata; class Actinopteri; order Carangiformes; family Carangidae; genus Seriola; species Seriola aureovittata. The sequence goes on from NC_079377.1 coordinate 4,524,767, forward strand.
GGGTATTTACTTAGTTCCTCTTGCCAAATGCAGATAGCTCTCGAGCTGTTAATTCCCTGCATAATACATGGGATAAAGGCCTAAATGTTCCACTGTTCCAAATCTCCCCTGAATAATTACACTGAAATTTTATTCAAAATTTATGCCTCTTAGAGACTGATCCTTTTCCAGGAATTACAGGAAGAGGAACCAACATCTTACAGATCAGACCTTTATGTGGGCAGTTTCCGTTTGTGTCAGGAAAGTACTGTTACCAAAACCACATTGTTTCGGATTACAGCAATCACAGCAAACATGCATAGTTGGATGAAAATAACATTTCTTGACTGTAAAAGACATTTTCAGTCAATCATGTATTTTAAGTATTCGTGAACAGATGGAAAATTATTGCACCATGAAGTGACCTCGGAGTTGGACTGCTTGCTTTTATGTGGGCATTATTATGAATTATGTGAAGGCATTACACAACCACCTATAAGTTAGAGCAGTCAACGTCTGTAAAAGTGTAAACAGGTGTAAATGAGAACTGAACAGAAGTATCAAACTGTGACCACAGACCCACCCAAGCCCTTTAGACTCAGTAACATCAACCTTAAAACCGCATGTAAAATATTAACAAACAGAGGAAAAATTACAGGTGCATTACTTGAGATTTCAGCCACATGTGGGAACAGTTAATGCAGCACCACTAATGTGGCCTAGCTGGCTGTTCTCATTAGCAGGATGGCTGTGGCACAGGGTGATGGAGAACACCCAGGCCTATTTGTTCAAAACTTCAGCGCTCCTAAACGCTGCACGAGGATTTTGTGAATTCACTTCCTGCTCCGAGAGAGCCACTCCTCCTGCAAAGCTAGTGCAGCTGGGATCACGTACATGCTCCATCAGTCCTCTGTTACCTCACTTTAACCCCAAACAGATCAGGGTCACAAAGTGTTGGCAGGTAGCTCATTTGTTTTAACCATCTTGGGGAACCAGATGGGTGGGGTTTACTCAAGTGGAACAATCCAGACGGCGTTACAAAGTGTTTGATTCACAGCTCTTTCTTGCAACAGTCAAAACATTTTGGTATTACACTGTTAATGTTTCATCTCCATGACCTCAAGACAAGTGTCATCAGAAGTTCAGAAGACACAACATTGATTTTAGAGACGACTAGTACTACAACTAAGAAAGTCTAAGAGTGTGCATGTTGTTTCCTCCTCTTCATTAATTGTTTTGTTGTGTGGTTGAGAATTTTAGAAAACTTTGACAGATTCCACTCTTGACTAAATTAATTTTTCACTTCTTTAACATAAGAAAGTATAATTTCACACCACATTTCTTGTGACAGGAAAATAAAATAAGGAAATAATTAGTTAGGAATCGGTCAGACCTTTGTCATCGGCATGTCCACAATGACTCTAAACCTGCAATCATCTATGTTTTGGCTTTTGGGGGGCAAAGCACCAAGGAATAAACACAACACTGACACATTATCACCATTAGCGAACAGTTACAGATTTACGCCTTCAGAGCAGCATTACGTGGGGTGGTGTTTCTGGCACTAGATGAATGTAAGTTCAGTGTTCACTCTGGTCTTAGTTCTTCTTTAGTCCTTAGTAACTCCTGAGAAAAACATCTGGCTCTTTAGCAGTGAAATGCTCCACCACAGTCAGCAGCTGGTGGCTAACTCTGTCTGTCTGCTGTTTGGTGCTTTAAGTCCTTTTTTCACTGAAAACAGCTGCCTGCTGCATCTGGAAGACGATACGACGTTTGATAAAAGCAGTGAGACTGAATCAAAACATCAAGGTTGTAAAACCAAAAAAATTAGCTGAAAGTAGCTAAAACGTAACACTAAGAATATTTTAGAGCAGCTTTAAGAAAATGTGACTAGATGCACATCTTATTTGTTCTTGTGAAACCGGTTGTTGCAGTGACTGTTAGGTAAGCAGAAAGTTAAATTAGCTTATTAGCAAGCTGTCTAATGATCTGGAAGCACTTTAATGACTTCAAAAAGCTTTAAATATTGTGGTGTATACTTAATATCTCATTCAAAGTATGGCGGTGTTTGGCTCTGTCATGTACATTACATCAACCTCAACCTGATTCTGTTCCATCCAAACAATCATTTGGATTAATTGTCAAAGGAAATCTCCCATATAGAGGCATGACAGTGAACTCCTGGCCTGAAAGCTTGTGTGTATGTATATGTGTATTAACGCACAGCTATTTTTCTCTCTGTCACAAATGTGAGGACTTGAGTGGAGTGTGTGAGTTGTGTTTGAAAGGTGGTAAACCTGCTGAGGCTCTTTAATTTCCCCCCTCTTCACCGGCATGAGGGATGGTTCAAAGGGTGACTCTCTGACAGGGCATGTGATCGCTCCTCCGTCCTTTATCTGCCTCCCCACATTAGCACGTAAATGAGGCTGCACTTTGGGTTTTGGGAGCTGAAGCGTGCTCAGTGTAAACAGGAGTTGTACTGTTATCATTATTGGACAGATTTCTGACATCCTAACACCTCCATTTCATTAACATTCAAAAGGGCTGGGATTTTGACACTGCCTCTGTTTATACAGATTTTGAATACTTTGCAGCAGGGATTGTGTACAAAATACTGTATCTCCACTGTTGAGTTGAGGTATACACTTCCACATAGGCAACCTAAACATTGTGCTGTGGACAGATGATTTTGGGTTTAGGTGCTAATGTTTCTTTACTATATCACAACTTAAGAGGCTGTAGTCAGACTCTAAAGACGATTTGGATGAAATGATGACAAGGAAAAGCTTTTAGCCTAAAATGGATCCAATATTGTGTGTCTAATTAGCTACAGTGCTATATTTCAATACGGCTTGCATATCGGTGTTGATGTGTATGCTAGAGTGTGTTCTCAGGCCTACAGTGGGGTGACTGCAGGGTCCTGAAACTCCATTGTGATTCGAGCAGAGCTTATCGCATGGGAGAGAACTGGCAGCCTCTTAAAAGGTATTATATGTGCTCTCGTTCTCCTTCCCTCTGTCTGACAGGAGCCCTTGGGATGAAAGGGAAAAGCAGTGGAAAAAGAGACATCGGTTCCCGACATGGGGAAGTCTTTGTTTCTATTCTCTCCATCCCAAGTCTCTCCAGGAATCCTAATTTCCACCATTCACCTACCTATCGGCAGATAAAAGCTGGTTGAAGGGGGGGATTTCCTCAATTGAGACAGCTTGTAACCAGTCTGCATAAGGGGGGAGCCACACAAAGCTCTGGAGTGAGAGGAGGTTGGAGCACAGATTTCAAATCGCTTTGAATTCGAACACACTGGTGAGCGAGTTGTTCTAAAGGACATTTTCACAGAGGCTGATCTGAAACCTGGCTGGGAATCTCTGAGCCGAGAGTTTGGATATGAACAGTGACACACGACATGAGAATCTCCACGAATCCTGAATATTCCCAAGAAACGAAAAGCGGAGACGTTGACACTGCTTGTGAGAGGCTGAGCGCGCCACAGCCTTGTTTCTCATTATGTTGGTTTCTTGAAACCACTCTTATTAAGGCTGTTTTCTTTTTGGGGGGATGGTCCTTAGATGGTGATGTCCAAGTTCAGGCAATGCCAGGCCTGGCAGCTGACGTCCTTAATGCGGCTGCTTGGCATTAGAATGAGGGAGGGTAAAGTCCATGCCAGTCTCTGGGGAGTGGGAGGTGTTAACTTCTAATGGCTTTCTCTGCCACAGCTCTGACATCTGCAGGGCTCCCAGCAAAAGAGAGTGAGGCCTTTTTGAAAAATTAATGGAGCTGAATGCATCTCACAGCAAGGAGAGGGCTGGATTAATCAGCACATTAAGGGCTAGCTCCGGATTGGAAATAATTATTGGAGCTGACAAGGTGCAGAGGTGCCAGTGCCAGCTCCTTTCAGGAATGCATTTTAAAAAGCAGTTTAAAAAGCCTTCAGATGTTGGCATTATCTTGCGTGACCAAATTAGGAGCAAATGAGAAAAGTTTATCTGGCATTTTGGAGTATTGAAAGAGCTTAGGCTTTATAAATTATACAGTGTGTGTTTGTGTGTGTGTCAGCGTGTGTGTGTGTGTGTGTCTGCATGCGTGTGCGCAAAAAGGGTGCAGATGTGTTTTCTGCAAGTGGGGGGAAGGGATGCAGGCAATGAGAATTATGGGTAAATCCTTTTTCACCAAAAAAAAAAAAAAACATAGGTTTCAGATTAAAAGTGGGTGGTTTGTTTTTTTTCTAGAGGGACTGCACAAAACTTTAAGGGGGATTAATATAAATGGGTGCTTGAAACTATCATACTGTTTGTGCAAATGAAAAGTGGATGTCTTAACACCCTGAAAGAGCCAGACGGTAAACTGATTACTGTTGACCACCCATGAAAAGCATGAAGAAGGGGGGGGGGGGAAATGATTTAATAAGCGCCATGTTTTTCTGCCTTTCAGAAATAATCCGCTATAATTTTTCCAGGGACGTGATTGGGCGTGCGTTACAGTCATCATTAATATTCTCTACATTTCAGACATCATTTGCCAGATAATAGCAGCTTCCATCATGAACAGAATCAAGGTGATGCAAGATATTTCAAAGATATTTCTGCCAAAATGTAAATTATTGCATTTGTTTCATTTGTTTAAATATTTTTGCTGAATAAATCGTCTTATTTTAATAGATTTAAGGAAGTTGTAATAGTGCATACAATGAAAATTGAGGTTATTGTGATAAAAATCTGACACCTGTGAGTGAAAGATTGGCAAAAATCTCAAATGTAGCATAATAAATCGTCTTTATTATCAGATTTCTGCAAGATTTTCTCCAACTATGTATTTGCAGACTGAACTGAAAGTGCAAGTGAGCTAATACAAAGCAAATGACATTTAGCTCTGCAGCCGCACCTGGTGATTCCTATGCATTTTACACATTTTAAACTATGTTACGAACGGTTAGTGATCTGAGCCTTTCTTTGGACTGTTCTGCATAACATGAATATGGCTCTGCCCTGAAAGCAAACAGAATACGACCAAATGGATTAACAGTAATAATGTTTACATCTTCACGGTGATATGGAAACAACACCTTTGAAGAGAGGCGGTTCACAACATCAAAAGAAACTCTGTGAGGAATGCCAAATGTTTGGCCGACTGTTTGATCTTTAAAGCCCCTCGATCAGATATGTAACCTTGGATAGAGATCTCCATTATGGCTGTTATTCTCTTTTAACTGCAGCGGCTCTCCAGGTAATGGCAACGCACTCAATAACAAATTGGAGGGGCTGAGTGGCAGCAATCATCTTTACAATCTCTGTTCCACTACAATGAGAGAGTCGCAAACTTCAGGCGGCAGCAGAAACTTTAACACTGTGAATGAGCGATTACTTCAGCCAGCGTTGATGTAATTCTGTTGTCTCCAACGCTGTCGCCGTCCTCGCCGATGTAATTACACAAAGCATGACTAAAGTCAAACCCCAGAAAATAGGTGGATTTGCAGATGCAATCAGGTTTGTGATATACTCAATTCAAGGGATACAAATTTGATTTAACTATTTCCAGGGGTGATGTATGGAAAAAGATATTACTGAAAAGGCACGTAAATTGAAAAAATAAATAGGAAAGAGATCATCTTAATTACCTTGAAATTAGACTCATATTCCATGGTGCAGATATGAGAAATTGACATAGGTTAGAGATTTCAGTTGTTTATCCACCAGTTGAGTTGGTGATTGCCATAGATTGCATATTACAGTTTGTATTTTCATATAGCGTATCAGTGAAATTGTGTTTGTTTCAAAATGTAGTAGATTATCAAACCGAAGGTGTGAAAAAATTATACAACAGAATTGCTCAATATTGAATACTAAATCATTTCCAACATAAGTGTGTGTGTGTGTGTGTGTGTGTGTGTGTGTGTGCTTGTCTCTGCTGTGTAGCCTGTGGGTGTGATGCTTAAGCTTTTACATTCATGAAATCCAACAGGATATTTACCACCTGTAAATGCTTACATTTACGTGAACCTCTAATTTCCCCAAATCCATGTGTGTATGATTGTATTTCTGAGACCGCACCTCAGCTCCAACGCCTCGGGGGCCAAGACTGAGGCAGGGCTGCTGTACCCTGTAACACTGTAACACTGAAGCACTGAAACGCTGAAACTAAACTGCCCCGCACTCACGACATGTCTCTTTATTACGGTACTTATTAAGAATCACAGTGGAAGTGCTGGAGTGCTTTAGTAAAGAAAGATCCTCCGTTTACAGATAGTGTATGTGTCGAGGTGTTTTATTGTGTCCAAATTGAGGCTAAAATAAGTCAAATCAAGCTAAAGTCTGTCTTTAAATGGAGGCCTGGTGTTTCCAGAAATGAATTATACCTTAAGGAAATGACAAACTTCACAAAAGTGGGCGTCTCGGAAAGACATGTGGAGCTTATCATTACTGCCTCTCCCACCTATTATTTCCCCCCCTCTGTCTACAGAGCAACCCATCTCTGCCCCGTGGCCACAGCCTCAGGCACGGCATTCTAGGTAGTGTTTGAACACACCTCTGTCTCCTCTGTTCAAAAGCTGTTTAGATCCAGGGAATATTTATGGATCCCTTTTGATATTTTTGCATATGTTGTAGAGTCTTGTCTCTTTTTTCCCTCATCTACACTTTAAACACAAGTCGCTGGATTAATTTCTGTAATGGATTTCAGAGCCATGAGAGCACAGTGTCTATGAGGGAAAAGTTTGGAAAAGCTTGTCAATAAATCAATCCTCATCTCCACGTTCACATGTCACCTGCAGAGCGGTTAGTCACCATCCTCCACTGGGTAACATCCCAGACTAAATAGATTATCTGTAGCAGAAAAAATAGAGAATAACAACAAAATATAGACATTTATAGGCTATTAAATAAATACACTGAATGTAAAAAATAGTTTTAATGATACTCAACCACTTTTGCACCATCTGCATTACAGTTTTCTCAGCTTTAATAATCCCTTTCCAACTCTGCCTCCCCTCACCCACATCTCCTCCTTAGAGATCAAAACATGCAGGAAAATCTTATGTTTTTTGAGCATTTTTATGTTTAAAAAAAAAAAAGAATTACAACAAAAAGGTGTATATGCATGCAAACAGCAAGAAAAAAAAATCAGTGTGATCCTCATAATAGCCTGCAATTAAACTTTCTTTAAGCTGCCAAAAGAGATTTCATGAAGGTCAAGGGTCCTAGACTGGCAGCATGGGTGCTGCGAGGGTGCTGATGGTACAGTATGGTGGCGAGCAGAGCTGTGATAAAGGGCAGCTGCCAGCGATTTAATGAGGGAGCAGGGGATGTGGCCCCCCACCACAACTCATCGCCACTTAATGGCACCACTAATCCCTGCAGAGACGGTGCTGTACACACAATTGGTCTGCCCTCCATGTGGCAAAAAATATCCCAGCAACACTTTCTCACACCCAGCATCACCAGTTAGCTGTTCACAGTCACTATGAAATAGTGCCTCTTTCAAAAAAGAAAAACATTGACAGAAGAAAGGATGAGCTGGCTCTTTCAGGTGATTTGGTCTGGGAACACGAACGTTCCCTTCTTGCTAACGCCGCCACCTCATCCAGTTTATAAGCGAAGAAGTGGCTTGCTGGTGTAAAGGGCTAGAGGGTGTAAAGAAGTACCCATTATTTTTCACCGCAAGACTCTCTTGTGTTTGACTGCTGTTGACCACATGCTGCTAAACTGCAGGGCGATGAGCACTCATGCTTCCACGGTTGTAGTGTTAAGGGTTAAGACAGATCCATCACTAACCTTTGGTTTGTTTCAAATGCTCCTGACGTTCTTTAAAGCCACCTTAAATGAAATGTGAAATATGATCTATGAGCTGCCGGTTCACTTGTTTTTCACAACACTATACCATTGTAAAGAGGATAGTTCCTGACCTGCCAGGAATCCTGCCCTACATTTCCTCTCGCATCTACTCAACAAGAGCCTCGAGCCGTCGCTAACACCAGCGATGTGCATATACAGGCCTCCTTTAGTTCACTCATCAAACACAGTGATTTCGGTTTGTTTATATATGGCACGAGCAATTCCCCTGTCTATATTTGAACAGATTCTCATTAGAATAGCCGAGAGAAAAGAAGTTGAATTTGTGGCGCTGCTCACCACACGAACACATCGCCCTCCTCAGACTCTTAGTCCTTGCAGTTACACGGCGCAGGCGAACACATGGAAATTGATTTGCAAGTGAAATTCGAAAGCATGAAAATCCAAACCACACTCCACAAAAACATTCCACATATGAGCTCGGTGGTCTCGAGGAGAGGGAGCACTTGCACCGTCACAAATCCCGAAAGGTAATGCGTCTAGCAGGAATGTCAAAGCAAAGCGTGTTTCACTTGTAAAACATCTCAGTACGTTAACATGAGCGCGCACGATTAACATGACTCATTTAAAATATACGCATGTAGAACACAATCAATTTCATTCCCAGCTGGAAGCTTGCCTTGTTTTCTAGAGGAGAGATACTTATTCCTCTTGTCTGGATAATAATTTACAGATTTGCTGTCTCACAGAATACACTCATTCTTTGACTTAAGTTGATACTTTAGTCTCAGTGGGACTCCAGGGCAGCGGAAACAAAATCTTTATGATTCTCTACCCCTCCATATGTTTTTGTTTATGAGCAGCTACCTCTGCCTGGGAATTCACCCCGTCATGTTGTGACACAGAGGGCATTTTCTTCATAGTTTGAGAGGGATATGCCCATACATGTGGTGCTGCCCACCTGCCCGACACGCACACAAGCTCCCCGTCTATACGCATAACGCACACGCTCACACAATCCCTCCCTCAGCACTCGCATCCAGATGTGCTGTGCTCCCGGCGTGGTCTGAGCTGCCAGATGAGGAAAGAGCATTACCCTGGCAAAGAGCAAAAAAGGCCAGATGAAACAGACAGAGGAGGAGGGGATTAATGCTCTCCTACCATATTTATTGGGAACCTGTGTTTGCAACCGCTCGCCACATACAGCGTAACCGGCCCATTATGCATTAACAAACTGGCTCCTTAATAAAGAACAGATGCCAGTCTAATCCACCAAAAATGTATCTCGCACCTGCTTCAAGAAATCATTTCTAACTTTGACACAATTATTGATTCCAACGCGTTCATCCTTATTTTAAACCAGATGAAATTGTGTGTTAAATCCTCGCGGCAGTAAATAATTAATGTTTATGATATCGTGGTTTGTGGAGGCAGAGCTGACTGCTCTGGATCTCAGTGTTTTATGGTGCAAAGAAAAGCAAGGAGCCGAACAATCATTTTGGCTTTATAAGTTGAAACGAAAGCTCTTGATGGCACTGATGAATCTTTATAGTGCATGAAAAGAAGATACGGGGCCAAAGAGGGCAAACCTCAAGGGGTGGTGCTTCATATTTCTCTCCAAGAGGATTAGGTTGGGGATTTTGTACACAGACACCTCTAAAAAACAGAAACAGGCTATGGTGAATCAAATATGGAGTGGTGGAGATGTTTTCGTCTAGTGTGTTACATTTATTTGGTTGCGATAGTGTAAATGCCAACAAAAAAATGAGGCCTAGAGTGTACGAGCACAACACAACTCAATTCACAGCTGCTTTACAGACAGACATGTGTCATTACATTATTTCTCACCCCCAAAATATGCAGTTAATTTGCATTTGGAAAAGATTCAGTGGTGAAAAGACAAATCAATGTAATCTTTATCCCCTGGCAGTGAGTGCATGTGATGAGCCACCAGTGGAAACAGAAATGGAGTGAAGCTCTCGCCGCTATTGCCCCCATCATCTTTGACAAATGGAGCAGCGATAGAAAGGCCCCTTTGAGTGAGTTGTAACTTTCGGCAGCCCCTCGCAGGTGTGGGTGATCTTTCATCCTCCCAGCCCTCCTCCTCCTCCTCCTCCGCCTCGGTGTCCTATCTCTGGCCTCCATCAAAAGTGAACGTGCTGCCCCAGGTTCAGATTAACTCCACTCTGACAGACCAAAGGCCTCCCCTCCTCCTGCCCCTTTCCACCTCGACTCACACATATCCTACAACAGGGGAAATTAGGGCTAGTTTAGCAGATCTTACAGCACCACTAAACACCGCCCCAGATCGCTCACTGATTGCTTGGCTCAATCCATTGTGTCCCCCTCACCACCTCCACTCCCCTTCGCTTATCTTTGCCTTTGGCCAAAAGCAGCTTCTCTACTCTGAACCCACCTCCCCTTTCTTACACACACACACTCACACACACAGACACACACACACACACACACACACACACACACACACACAATCCTCCCTCCAGCTTGTCCAGAGAAAATATATAACTAACTTATTGTGAGCAGTCTCTTAGCGGGGTCAATAGATAATATCAGTTGACAATGTTGCCATGTCACAATGTTTGCTTTGTGGTTTTCCAGAAAAACATACTCAGAGTTAATGTTTCTTTTAATTGTGAATTAAAACAGATGGTTTGCTGCGTTTATGACAAACTGTGAGACCTCCGTTATAGGTTATTATCCCGGGTTCATCCCAGACCGGCTTCAGTAGGAACAGACTAACCTGGACTGGGATCCCTCTGAGCACAGTGGTTACCTAACTCAGGATAGACAGAGATGTGGTATTTCAATTTTGAAATTAAATGTCACAAGACGTATATCATTTAAAGACTTCTTTAAGTATTACCCTTGCAGCAATTATGGATGATCAACCTTTATGGCAAAAAGCTTAAACGCCTGTGGTTGGGTGAGCCCTGTCATTTGTCTCTCTTGTCAGTTTCCTGTTTTCCTGAGCAACTCCCCTGACCTGGCTGGCAGGCCCGCCTGCCCTGAAGAGCACTTTCCCTTTCCTCAATCTGCGTTAGGCCGGCAGGGAAGAAGAGAGGGAGGGAGGGAGGGAGGGAAAGAGGTAAGGGTGAAGGGGGGGGGGTCTAACTTAATCTGGCCCACTGCTCAGGTCAGTGAGCTGCTTACCGGGTCTATCCAAACATAGGGGCTTGTTTTGCTAAAGCTGTGGAAAGAAGAAGTACCCTCTTAAATCAATGCTTTACTTAGAGCTGTGCACATGCAAGGTTGTTATGCGTGAAACCACAGGAGGCAGAGCTGGCACACAACCAGCAGCGTGCTCCTCTCCTTCGTACTCCCCTCACCATGAAGGCAAAGAAAAAAGAAAACTCGCCTCTGTCCACGGCCAAAAACTTTTTCAACATCACAAGCTGTATTGCTGCATTTTTTAAAGCACAGCTGAAGTCTGTGCAACAATTTCCCTGCAACTGCTGTGGTGCACTAAAATGCAACAGCTTTTTCGTTTAGGCCTTACACAGCGTGTGCTCTTCCTATGACAAAAGGGAATTGCTCTCTAAAATGCATCCAGCTGTGTGTACTTATCCTTTTCTCTTGACATATTTTCACCAAAAAGTCCAGCCCTGATCTAATCATGATGCTGCAGAGAGACCAGACTGAGCAGCTCACATGTATGTTTGTTGTGCACAGACTGGAGCAGTTTGAGTTTTTTACTCTGCTCTCTTCAGGTATCATATGATCTAAAGAGGAATGTAGAAATCAGCCAGATTTATTGTTCCTCTTTGACTGAGCATTTGCGAAGGGGAAAGAGAGAAATGTTTCCTCCAGCTTGAGGAGGCATTTAAGGCATCTTTGAAGTAGCTTTAAGCAGGGCAGGGGCACTAAACTGCCGTGTTACAGAGGAGACCAGATGCATTGCACACTACAGATTCATTTAGATTGAATTTTTATGAGCGGCAAAAGGCACTCCTCTCAAACAGACGCGAGGTTCTGTGCTCTCAGCGAGGCAGGGCGTCGTGAAGTCATCATGTCTTGACACTGGAGAGAAAGGAATTCACATTATGTTGTGTTTCTTCTGCAGTTACAACTCAAACACCTGTGCCAGGTATGTTCCCAAACGGCACGTTAACTAAATGAAGCGCAGCAAACGTGAATCCAGGTTATACTGGGGCTGCAGACAAACAAGGCCACTGGTAAAAGGCTCTTGTTGTGACTGTAAACAAAGGCTCTAATTCACCATAATGGTTCTATGGGTCCAGTGCTCTGGGAGATGCAATGGCCAGTCTCAGTAGCTTAATTATCTTTCTAATTTGTATTAGCACTGGCTATCCTCTCAGGGATAATTATGTATCTAGTGTGTGAGTGAGCTTAATGAGGTTAACTTAAGTCTTTACATGGAATAAAGGTTCAGTCACCTTATAGAAGAAGAAAAAAAGTCCCACTGCTGCTGATTGTGGTGTTTTCCTCCTATATAGACGATGAACATAAAGTCTGGTAAATCCCAGCGGAGTGCAGAGGTAAGGTGAACTTATTCTCAGTGGCAACACAAAGCAGAGAAGACGCGAAGTTAGTTTGCGGTTCTGGTGGAAGGATGGTCAGCTTAATCAGTTGAGAATAGCTCATGCTGCCCTGCTATAGATAAAAATCAAAGAATGTTCCTATCAGATCAATATAACCTCTGCTCACCCCCCTCCCTCCACTGACATTTTCGAGAAATCTCAGCACTTCTACCAGCCGAAAGGCGCTGTGCACTGGAGTGAATCATGTTTAGCAGGTATTGATAAGGCTGATAAGAGCTCGAGCTCGCCTCTCGATATCATCTGAATTCCCAAAGTCCTGTGATCATGTGCCATTTCCCTCTCAGTGGATGATATACTGCGCAGCACCAGCACAAAAAGACTACATATTTTCTCTTATGACTAAGTGTAAATCCACAGCTAAAGAGCCCTCATTTATTTGCTGCACCCCTCCCATTTTTGCTTGCTCAGTACTTAGCTGTTTTTTACTGCAGGTTAGGAAGGGAAACCATCTTATCTGTGACTGGGGGGATTTATTAGTGCGAAAAAGATAATTGCTATTCATAGGCCACTGGGGGCTGATTTACAACCACTAATATTTTGGATTCCTAGAGCCGTTTTTCATCTTTTTTATCTCCAGCCCTGCCTGCAGCGTGGAGGGGAGAGAGGTCACGATGGACGATGAGGGATGGGCGGGGCAAAAGCCTCCACTCTGAGCAATTTGGCTGAAGAGTAATGTGTGAGGAAGTAGCCTACATGAAAAGACCTCATCCACGTAGGTCTGCCTGGAGCTGACAAACACCTGTTCTACTTAACCTGTAATGAGTCCGCAACTCAGATCCGTCTTGTCCGTTTTTTGTCTGAGAGAGCGATCCTAAGAAAAACAGAAATGGCAATAAAGGGGAAAAATCTGGAACAATATTGCTTTAAAATCTCTTCCATTATGTTTGAACATATAAAAAAAGTATCTGGAATGACCACATCAAAAGCTATAAATTGAACATTACAGAACCCCCGTGTTCTGTTTCCCCCTCTGGCCTTTTACTCACAAAACTGGTTTGTGAATTTGCAGTGAAGACATGACTTGTCCTTATAAAGGTCATACCTTGGCTATGTTGATTATATTACCTGAAAGACAGGTAGCATTTTTTTTTTTTTTTTTATAGTTTGGGAAGGGTTGGTTGCAGGCGAAACAGGAAATGAAGAGTTTTGGGGCCTGTCTGTCCACGCTGATCCTCCAGCTAACCGGGAGGCAGCAGGGGCTTGAGTGAGAGCACTCAGATGTGAGGTCATGGGTTCAAAGCCCAGGTGTTGTGCCTTGCAGCAGGACACTTCCCAGTCTAAACAGTGTAAATGATTTTAGAGAATGTAGAGGTTAACCCGAGATCAAAGAGATCCACCTCTGAAGAGACTCTTTCTACTGTATCTGTCAAAGACATCAGTTTGTAAACACACTAATCTGCTCCTGTCTGGTGTGTGTGCTTATTCAGTGTCCTCACTTCATAGGTAATATTGTGCTTGATATTAGCCTCTGAATACAGCGGTCAGATTGTTAATACATTTGCCAGATTATTGCAAATTTAAGTAAACCACTGGATTCCAGATAACTTTAAATAAAAGTTAAACATTTATCAAATTCAATTTTCAATTTGTTGTCCAAATGAGACAAGCATGTCAGTGGATGTAAACTGTGATATTACAGCAGGAGAGGAGAAAAAAAAATGTGCGCTGCCGGAGAATCCCAAGAACACGCAGCTACTTCCTTTTGATTCCCATTTCATTGATTTAATTTCTCATCCTTAAGAGATGTCACTTTGTCTGGAAATGTATTCATCCTGCATATGCGACTCTTAATAACGCTAATCTTTTTGCCAGAGCAGAAATCTCATGGAGGGATAATCTGAGATAAATATAGTTAATTGAGGCCAGGTGAACTTTCTTTATCAGCAGCACAGTCAACCAATCTGAAGTAAATGTGATAATTAGAACGGAGATGTCTTCACCGAGAACAGAGCGTGGTCCTGTCCCGCAGCCATTTCCCTCAAATTATATCTGATTTCACAACACATCAGAAATCTATATCAAATTAGTGGGCTAACGAATGCAGTAATGTTTCCCATAGACATATGTAAACATGATAATCTGGAAGCAATAAGAAAGAAATACATCTGCTACGATTCAATTCAAATCCTCAACTGACATGTGTTTCTTAAATGACACTACAAAACTTTAACATCATTTTTATAATATGGCTAATGCAGCAAACAAGATGTACCTCCTCTCTGAAAGAAAACAGATCTGAATCGGATGAAAAACGAGAGCTCCTCCTTCCCTTCACTTTCCTGTGAGGTATGAAAGGGTGCTCTCTTTGGCCATACATGCAGCCTGTGCTCCTCTGAGCCTGACCACCATTAACACCCCTGAGGAACCATGTCCTAATTACTCATTCAGCTTGACAGAATCTCCTTAATTACAAACTTCATTAGCCTGCAGGACTTTGTTTTTCACTAGAAAAGGAGGGAGCAGGGGACAGCTTGGGCCAAGGTGCAGTGGAGGCGAGGGGTAGGTGCTTTAGCACCTTATTCCTCCATGCATTTCTTTTTTTTCTTTTTTTTCAAAGATGTTAAGACCTCAGTCAGAGATCTAATTAGATTCATAGTGAGAATCAGACACCTTTTAACTAGCCTCTGGAGTCCCTCTAAAAGGACAGTGAGATCCAGGGTAAGAGAGGCACAGAGAATTAAATGGACCTACTACTGCCTTTCATGTGTGAAGTGGTCTGACTTGCCATGTCCTCACCTCCAAATACAAAATAACCTGCAGCACTTACACACCCTGCTGCCATTATACCTCGCTTATAAACACATAGGAGAGCCTTTGGGGGGGAGGGGAGGACAAAAGCTGCAACAAGCTGCCATGTGCAATGGCAATTGGACATGAAAAGACATATATTGCCATTAACTCGTTTATACATATTTTATACTCACTGTTGCACCTGATTCTTCTCACTGCTGTTTCATTTATCTGAGAGAGCGTTGCACACTCGTGTAGATCATCACACATCACATGGCTTCACAGTCTCGTTACATGTGTTACTTGCATTTAGAGTTCATATGTTCACACTGCATGTAATTATATGGTAAAATGGACTGCATTTATATAGCACGTTTGTAGTCTGTCAACCACTCAAAGCACTTTACCATGTATGTCTCTTTCACTGGCATTCAAACGCTGATGGTGCAGCATCAGAAGCAGTTAGGGGTTCAGTGTCTTGCTCACGGACACTTTGGCACATGAGCCGGGGATCGAACCAGGAACCGGAACGATTACCAGACAAACCGCTCTGCCCCCTGAGCCACGACGCCCACCTTAAGCAATTATATGGTAGACAGCACTGCTGTTGGAGAAGTAATCATTTCACCTTAGGCTTACATAAACCCAAGAAGTTATGCTTGTTATTAATTAGAAGCTCATGGAAACTCCACTTGAAATCGTTAGACAATGTTAGCATCCCTCTCCTTCAATGGCTAAGCTCTGCAATGTGCAGCAAGAACATTATGAGTGAATGAGAGTGAATGATTAGCAGGTATAATTTGGGTTTGTTTCTCTCTTGAAGGTGCTAAGGTGTTCATTGTCCCATAATACATGTCACAACCTGAATTACTGCTACCAATCATTTACACCGTCTGTCAAGCAGTGCTCCGGCTCCCCGAGCAGTCACACAGAGACCCCACATTTCTGCTCAGAGCAAACAACTGAATGCGTCTCCTCTGCTTCTAAATGCTTAAACATGTCAGTGTTCAGATGTCATACACATCAGCACACTGTATTTCCCCCTATAACACATTTTGAACACATGGCTGCACTTTTTTTACAACAGGGAATTCAAGAACTTCCACCGTCAATGGAAAGCAGTAACAAACATGGACCTTCTCTTACTTTTTTCATTCTGTATATTACTTCCATGTTTTGCATCCAGCTTGTGCTTCATCGCAGCTGGAGTTGCAGCTTTCAGTCCTCAGGCTGATGAGACAAAACCACTTCTTTAGTATTTGTGCTGAGCATACAGTCAAAATGTTTTTAGCCACAACCCAGGACATCGCAGCGTTTTTTTCCACTAGGAAGAGCAGAGATACCCACCAGCTACCCCCAAACTCATACTCACACTCATACTAGATACACACACACACACGCACACATCCCCCACAGAAAATATTGTTTGTGAATATTAGTCATGTTAAAACCAACTTCAAGCGTCTGTTAGGCGGGTGGCGGCAGGGTATTATGACAGCACTGACCAGAGAATTGGCACAGCTTTGCATCGATGCCACAAATAACTTCAGTGTTATATGAAAAGCTAACGAGAGCTGGCATAAGAGTTTGGTCAGCATTCGTGAAGACACTGCATGAAGCTGAGGAGGAGCTGAAAGTGTCAAGAAATCCCTGCTGGTGTGTAATGAACGTTGTCTGTTGTGAATTTACAAGTTAATTGTCATTCTCATGTTTATCCTGAGAGAAACTTGTGAAGGGAGAAACTCAATGTTCTAAATAAAGAATATTTAAAGCGCTAGTCAGTGCTTTAAATTTGTGCTAGCTGTTATTCTTTTAAAAAGCTAAATATAAAGACTCACATACATATGAAGTAAGCTACTTTTCCATTTTCTACACTGTCTCTCAGTCTTTAACATATTTCCTGTCAACACAGACAAAATGATATATATTTTTATAGTTTCTCCAGTCTTATCGGTCCTTCATTGATTGTTGTTATTGTTTCGCAATCAAATTAAATTTGTGTTTAATGAAGGTTAAAATGCCAAAATGACACCACTTATTGGTATATGTTGTTACACAGGTGTTGTTTGTGTTTTGCTCTGCTTTTTTTTAATATACTTTCTTGTTGAGTTTAAAGGCACATATATGGTGGCGTATTGCAAATAGCTTAGGATATAAATGCTTTGTTACTGGTCATCAGTAACAAAATCAAAACATTAAACTAGATATATGCAGATGGTCCATTGTAAGATTGTTGTGCCGCTTTAAATTTTTCTATAGGACACAAACTGTGCAAGCTGATGTCATGCTTATTTGTAATTAATTACACAAAAACATCTAAATAATTTTTAAAACAAGGACTAATTGAGGATTGGTTTGCATTACATCATTTAAACCAATGCAAGCAATGCGTAGTTCTAATAATAAATTTCCTGCAAAATCACTCCAGGGACAGAATAATAAAAATATATATGAGGCTATAAATAAATAGCATTTACTCATGTGAGGTTTGTTTTGGTTAAGTGCTTCACTTTTTCAACACCAATCTATTTTAAAAGCCCTTAATGAAAACTCCAAAGATCTAAAATTACATTTTAAATGTGTATCACAAGCGCAGTTGACTCTCATGTTGAAAAAGAATAAGGAAAAGCGATGCAACATCCATTATCCGAGTGCACACACAGGCTCCTGTCCAAGGAGTCCTGCACTACTTTATGCTGCCTCCCTTTCCAGACTCTAAGCACTCAACTGCTGTCAGACTCAGCCAACAGAAACTTGATATTTCATGTTTTTAGGGGGCAGATTTTTTTCTCCCTCCCAGCTACCAAGAGGGGGAGACATAGCGAAGTTCAGACGGGTGTAAAGCAGGGACAGAAGAACAGGTGCCCACAGTTTCACCTGTCTGCTCAATAACCCAAACACCAGCAGCTATATTCCATTCTGCCTCTAATCGTAGCCACATTTACAACAGAAGAAAAGTGAGTTAAGAGTCCGGTTTTAGATGTGACTCATTTCATTGGAGAGGACACTAAACATGAACAGAAGAATTAGCTGCCTTCATATGGCTTTGACACAAGAGCAATGTAGCTTCAACAAGCTGCACTTAGCCTGCAGCAGGTTATACAGTCTCTGCTGTTACTTTCTAAAGTACCTGCCGGTTTGTGCCACGGCAGCAGCCAGCACGCAGATAGACCATATCAGGGCTGATGATGTGGGAGGGGACTCGCAGGTCAAGAGACACAGAATAGTTCAGCAGGCACATGTGATATATTTAGTGAGGCCATTGTTTGTTTTATTTAGGGAGCGAATTGAGGATTTTCCAAACTGCGGGGCCCCTGAGGTATTTTATCAGGTGTACAGTCCACCATATGTTACACATTAGTGCGCTGAGGGGAATGCTGGTTGCAGATACAACCTATAAAAAGTTTTCAGTTTGGACCTACAGAGGACAGGGGGTCGACAGTTGCTCTCTTCAGAGCTGCTGGAGATGTGGGAAACACTTATATGCAAATGAAACTGCATCACATTACAGCCCACATTCCCCCTATCAGTAAAGAAAATAAACCTTAGGAATCTGTGGCATCTCAGCAGAGCATAAGAATATTAATGCATTGAAAATAGATGTTTACTGCTAAAGCCATAATAAGTGGGAAAACAGCTAATAAAGGCTGTGAACTTTCTTACTAAACTGAGCCGTGCCTGTGCAGCGTGGTCACGGCTCGGGGCAGGCCGGAGTTCAGGCAGATGCTGGAGGTGTCTGTGGACTCTGTGCAGGGCATTGTGGGACGGAGGCCAAAAAAAGAAGCCTGACAGAAGGAGAAAGAGGCGTCTGTTGCAGGTGGAAACAAGTTTAGTGTTTCTGAATCGCCAGCCCTCAATGATTATTCCAACGGGAAACGGCCATTTGTCACTTTGCAGGTCTGCGGCATCTCTGGGCCGTGTGTTGTCTGCGTGGTGACCTCAGTGAACGTGGGTAATGGAGCTCCAAAGCCCACTGAGTGAAACTCTGCATGGGTCTGTCAGAGTAGCTTGTAATGTGGCTCTTGGCTTCGTTCATCTATTAACAATCACATATTGGTGCCAGGCTCGTTGTGTGTGTGTGTGTGTGTGTGTGTGTGTGTGTGTGTGTGTGTGTGTGTGTGTGTGTGTGTGTGTGTGTGTGTGTGTGTGTGTGTGTGTGTGTGTGTGTGTGTGTGTTTTTTTATGTACAGGCTCTATTGTGATGGAGAATACAAAAGAAAATAAAAATTGACAGTTAATAGCAAAATAAATAAAGAATTTTTATACAAATGCAACATATTACTGCAGCAATTTGATACTTTTCCATTTAAATCATCATTTTGGTTTATATATTGACTATAATCTATTGTCTGGCTCACTTCTGTCAAGAGTTTGGGCTTTAACCCGAACGATTTGTGTCATTGAACGCAGCAGGCCCATACGTGCTGTATTCAATACACTATGTGTGTAATCATGCACTTAAACGTCTCATCTCCTTCAAAATCCAAATTAGAAATCGAATCATGTCCATAACAATAAAACGAACGTGTGATTAAAACTATTTTCGCGCCTGCGCAGTTGTGTCCACGCCGGTAGAAAGTCAGTGGAGCAGTTACTCAGTAAGTGCTGACTGTGTGTGATGGCAAATTTGAAATCGCTGCATTTGGAAAAACATAATCATGAGAGCACATCGCGGCAGCGGACGCCCCTCCCTCGTTATCAATAATAAAGACAGAAACTGAATCCGAGGCTCCGATGTTTAATTTATTATGATGTAAGCTATTTGAAGGCTGATTGTATGGTAATTGCTCATTAGTCTTGTATATTTATCGCTGCACCTTATGTCAAGGCCAAGGGAGCTGTGTAGGGTTCATTCTCTCGTTTCAAGGATCAATTTCAGAAGCAATTCGTAAACAGGACAGATCAGGTTTGTGACAGCACCGGCCCACAGGTGCCCCCTCAGAGCCGAGATGCTCTGTGGAATAACGGCAGAAAGGGCCCCGCACCCCCCAGGACCCAGACAACATGCTGACAAACTATCCAAAGCCCTCCTTTCAAAAGCCACTTCTCCCGATCAATTATTGACTTTCAGCACTAATGCGAAGCCTGTCTTCCGCCTATCCCCTCCCTCAGCCGCTGTTCACATTAGTGGTGTCAGCGGACGTAATTATACCTACTAATTGCAGATTAGAGGTTTTGGGTCAGTGGGGTCACTTGATAGGACCGAATACTCTTTTCAATGACGGATAATCATTTCAGTTGCAGGCTAAATGTTTAATGCAGCGAGGCTTCGGTCCAAAAAAATGTCCGAAACCGGCTCGATCGTGAATATTTAAGGAATAATCAAAACTGTCCACGCGCTGTGACGTTTCGTGGAGAGTTTGGCGCCTGGACGGGGGAAAGCTGAAGTTTAGATAAGCAGGTCAGCAAAGGTCCCCACAGCTGGCCCTTAACGCACAGCAGGAGCGACTGGAGGAAGGATCTGATATATGAGGGCCCACTTCACATCATAACACACACACACACACACACACACACACACACACACACACACACTCTGTTTGAATTCTGTCCAAACCAATTATATTCGTGTGACCTTAGTCTCAAATTGCGTTGATCATCCATTAATAGGAAGTGAAAAGAAGAGCGCGCTGAATTTTTAAGATGCAAAGAATTCATGTAAATATTAGACCAGCTCCGTGGTTTGTTACGAACATGCGCACTGCAATTTTTTTCGATCATTTACGATCGGCCAAATTTTGACAAGTGTAAACTTAAATATAGAACACCTATCCACGTGTTATTATTATTATTGTTATTTAAAATATTTTGATGGGTGCCTTAATTTGAAATTTAATTTATTTTTTTTTAATATAAAGACAGTCGGCCAATACACCGGTGTTTTACTTCTGTAAATTAGGGTTTTAATTTTTTCATCATAATCTGTCCGCAAAAAAATATTTCATTTGATTTCTTTCAATAAACAGAGTAACAGCCATTTTTTTTAAGAGAAATGTGTTCAGGTTATAATCAAACGCTTCTAAATTAATCAAACTGTGCCAGGCTCTAATGAGAAGCCTGTCCTGTCTCCTGTGTGTCCATACAGGCGCACAGAGGGGGGGAGAATGCGCCAAATTTGTTTGCGGCGGATCAAGGCTCACCGCCTCCACTGCACTTTCTTTATCTTAATTCCAACTTGAAAAGATATAATTATCTAGTTTGAACAGGACTGCTATCAAATCCTTCTTTATAGGCAGGGAAGGGAAAAGCTCGAGTGGATTGTGAAGCTCTGAGCCGCTCGGTGTTGCCCGAGATAGGAGTAATGAAGTTGTGGAGTCCGGAGATACAAAGGGCATTAACCTCATTAGCATGAAACCTTTTCTTCTAACTATTGTGGGACCCTTTCAGTCCTCTAATCCCCCCTATTTCAAAGCTGGGTTTGTAATAAAGCTTTTAGGTTTTTTTTTTCAAAGCTAATGGTATTCTCTAAAGATTTTTATTGCTGTTATAATCTATGGGCCGATTAAGAATTCCCTATATGACCCCCCCACCCCCCCAACCCAAACCACAAAAACAGCTCTTTTTAGTTTATGAAACAATTAAACAAACACATGCACCTTGCACCAGAAAACACTGAAGTTGTGCTTGTTGTGTGTGCACCAGAAAAAAAAAAAATCATAATCCAGTTTTTAAATGTGTGTGATTTAAAACTGAGCTGCATGTGTGCATTGTTTTGCTGTTGGTTTGTTTGTGTGTAAATAGGGAATCATTTCCTGCTGTAAATAGCATCTTTTTTAGTTGAGCCTACAGGCTCCTACAGAACTCCTGTATGCTGTTCCCGCTCAGTCCAGAGCAGCAGCCTGCAGCATGATGGAGCCTACAAGACAAGATTTTAAACAAAGATCCCATTTTGCGGCGCACTGCAACCTTCCCTTATCGCGTCGTGAGGGGTAGTCAGATTGTACTAAATTATGTCCAACCAAGCCCCCTTGGATCCGTGGATTAAGAGATTAAAGTGGACCACTGGGCAATGCATCCCCTTTCCCCCCTCATATTACTCGCATGATAATTGCCCAAACTGATTTGCACCTTCACAAAAGCTTGCAGAGACTCTTTGTAGCCGGAGCGGAGCAGAGGCTGCAGCCCCTCTAAAAATAAGACTAATGCCGTCCACTTCAGACTGAGAAACAAATGCAGAGCGCAGGACAACAAATTACAGGCTGCAGCGTTTTTCCTCTGTGTGTTTTCAAATGAAACTCCAGTGTTTCTGACGCCACATCAGCAGACCTCACTGCGCCACATTATTCTGTCTGATGGCAGCAAATGAGAAGAAAGATCATCGCCCTAAAAGCTTGGTTTAGTCAGAGGCCTCCATTCAGCTGCTCTGTGTAATCAAAAGTCTATACTTTTACTGCGCGCAACATATTGATAAAACTTTATTGACAAAATATTGACAATTACATACTTCTTGGAAGTATACTTTGTGTTAAAATTGTAGCAAACTTAACACAAACACAAAAATTATTTACATTCTGTAAAAGAGGGTTTAACAGAAACATTAACTTTTAGCATTTCTGTACATGGAATACGCTCAGTGCTTGAAGTTTTTTTTTTTTTTCTCAATTCTTGCATTTTTAGTCCTTCGTGGCAACTTTCAGTGGAGGGTCAAGTCCTGACAGAAGGCTGCATGGGGCCACAGCGACACATTGGTAAAGCTTTAGGTTAAAGGAATGTCCTGATGCCTTCCCTTTAAGTACTTTATCTGTGGTCTAATTCACTTTTTAGAAAGATTTTTTTTTTTTTAAATCGAAATTCACTTTTTGTTCTCTTTTCTTTAAAAAACACTATAACGCAGCACCGCTACTTCATATGTTTTCACAATCACTTTTACACGAGAATCATTAATTAAAGACTGCACACTTTGTAAAAAGGAAGAAGCACGACATCTCTCAGTTTGAAAATAGAGTTAAAAACAAAATTGAATTTTTTTTTCTTGGTTTGAGAAAAACTTGTCAAATTAAAACAACTACCAGGAAAAAACTATACCATGCAATTCAAGTTTTACAAAAGCTGTTTGGTGTTTTGGTATCTTGAGTGGAAACGTTTTTTTAATTTAAAATAAAAAAACCTTCTGTGCAAACGTCCAATATGAATTGGAGAAAAAAAAGAATTGGTTGGTGGTAGATGGGGGTTGTAGTGGTGGTTGGTTGGTGCGTGGAAGGGTGCAGGTAGATGGACTGAGACACTGTCAGTCACATTTTCCCGGGTCGTTTGGATTGACAGACCCACATGGTGACAGCACTGCCACCAGTCGGGTTTCTCTCACCCTCAGCTGCCGATCTCCGGAGATCTGAAATGTGACATTGGCTTTTTACCCTCTCATTGTCTCTACACGGCATCCTTTATCCATGTCCTCCTTCACACAGACGCTTATATAGTCTCTTGTTTTTTTAATCGTCCGAAGTGACATCGATTTCCTCTGGGCTCGCCTGTTTAGTCGCCAGTCTCCACCGGTTTATGTGATGCGATCCTTTCTTCTTCTGCTGAGACTCCGAGCCCTCCTCCTCCAACTTCTGCCGCTTGAACTTCGTCCTCCGGTTCTGAAACCACACTTTTACCTGAAGAGGGGTTGAAAAAAAAGAAAAGAAAGAAAGAGAAAAAAACTGGATCAGTATCACGAGATAAACCGGGATTGGCTAGTGCGTAAAACCACGCGTAAAAGGGACACATTGTTTGGGGAGCAGGGCTGAATACAAGCAGGCAGCGGAGCAGTGGAAATAAAAAGGTAAAGTGTGACCTGCAGTTGATGATCACAGAGCAAACAAACTCCAAAATAAACTATAATCAATTATATTCTCACGGAAGAATAAACACGTGCATTTAAATAATCAAATTATAAATATTACCCTAATATATAATATTAATTTATAGCACAGAGTGAACTCAGCCTCTCAGAGGTCAGTCACCCGGTGCAGGTTATCATCCAGAACATCCCACAATGTCCTTTTTTCTTTTTTCTTTTTTTTAATGAAATAAATTGAAGGCAAAGAGCTGGAATAAACAAAGATATTTATTTATTGACTCACAAACATCTGATTCTGGAAAAACTTTTGACGCCTCACATAAAGTAGGTCAGAGGATTTTTTTTGTGTGTGTGTCACAATAGCAGCTTCTATTAGTGCCAGCGTGTAAATGCAAACGAAATAAAGGCATCTAATCCATGTCACATATTTAACATATATTTTCACGCACTCCTCTGAATCGACTCAGCTCTGTTCAGAAGAGGCACCGTGGGGAATTAACAACATCTTAAATCGATAAATTGTCTGTTCCTGCTTTGTCACCCTTCAGCCCCCTTTAGCTCTTAAATGGCAACCGAGGTGCATTTAATAAGCCTTCAGTGGGCTAATTGAAGAAGGTGATGGTTCATTTCTCCCTTCAGCTCCTCCAAAGGCCCCGCCGTCCAAAAGCAGCCGCGGCGGACAAAAGACAGCGGGCTGATGGGCTCAAACAGCATCTTAAATATGGCAGGGGGAATTCACTGAACCCGCCTCGCTCTTTGTATCGCCTATCCCATAAAATGGTTAACTGGTTAATTTGCCCTCCATTTTGAAAGGCAACATTCTCCCCCCAAAACAAAGTAATTCAACCCCTCCTGAAATGAGGTTAGGCCTATACAATGACGGTGGATGGGGTCCAACAGAAAGCCTCTGTCCTTCACTGACAACATGCATTTATAGAACCTGGTGTGTAGAAACAATTTGGGGGGCTGATTATTTCAAAATGATTGTTTTCCAAATGACACTGCTCCTCTTTGTTTTCATGCGTCAATGTTACAGCGGCCTGCTTTTAAAAGGCTCCTGACGCACGGTGCCACGTCCAGGAAAAAAACTAAAATATCACACACATATAGTCCACTACATCAGCCATGATGTGAGAAATGTCTTTTTATGATAGTAATAAAAAAGGACTATAAAGTGCAAGTGAGCAGAACATCACACAACACTCTGAAACAGCAGTCAAATTAAAAAAAAATAAAGCAAAATGAAATAAGAGCATTGTTGGCGTTCGCAGGAGAAATAAAGAGGCAGCATGTGGAGGCTGATGATAAAGCAGATGCAGTGTTTCTTACCTGAGTTTCTGTGAGGCTAAGGCTGTGGGCGAGCTGTTTTCTTTCTGCTCCCA